>NW_025820303.1:2250353-2440111 GCF_002878395.1 Capsicum annuum
ATTTGGGGTCCAACCTGTAACCCCAGCTGGAAGGGTATCACTACCGTGCCATGTGTAAAGAAACTAGAAAACCAAGATGCCAAGCCTAACTGATGGGTGACACCTGGGCGGAGCCAAGCCTAATCTAACGGGTGACCCCTGGGAGGTAGTCAAGCCTATTCTGATGGGTTACTCCTCATCCTGCGCTGGCTACGTAGTTCTAGAGTATAGGTAGCTACTAATGACTCTACCTCTCTAACGGGGAAGCCATTAACCATGTACTAGCTCGATGCTAAATCGTACTCCCAATTGAAAAAAACTGAACTGATTATACTGAACTGGACTGGACTGATACTGAGTCTACTGAGTTTACCTGAGTTCTGTGACTGACTGGGTTCTACTGAGTTTTGTAACTGACTGAGAGTACTACAGATCATGACATAACTGATATTTTGTGACTGACACTGGCTCTAGGTAAACAGCTAATTTATTGGATATTAAATATCCCCAGGACTCGATAGCATAAAAGAAAGGCATAGCATGATCATAAAGGCATAACAATACTTGCTACTAACAATGCACTCATTTAGACATTCTATCAAACACTTGATATACATGAACTTGTGCATGAATAGGATCACATAACAGTATGTCATATCTTCACTAGTCAAATCACATAAGTTTTTTATCAAACACTTGTAGGCATAAGCTTGTACATGATTGGTAAATACATGTTAGCATGCTGTAATGACATTATTTCATTCTCATAGACAATTTATCAAGCACATGGGAAGCATACTTTGTCCACTAAATCATAAACACTTACGGTTAACATGGTTATAATAATCAACTTGTAAATTGAAGGGTTTATCATGAAGATCAGGTAATTCAACACATACAATGACTAATTTCATAAGAGTATGTAATTTAATCATGGAATAAAACCCAATAATAACATGAACATGGATTCAATTCAATTCAAGCATGGAAGTTCATGATTCAACAAATCTTATATTTTGAAAATAGATTCATGGACTCTATGGGTGAAAGGAATCCATAGATGAACACCTAACATACCTTAATTTGTTAATCCTTGAAAGTTCTTGGAGAGACTCTTGATTTTTGCTCTTGTTTCTTGAAGCTAGGGTTTAGCCTCTTTTGAGAGAGAATGACTTAAGTTTTGAATAAAGTGAATAAATGATGAGATAAAGGGTTATTTAGTTGTTAATTTCATGTTTAGACTGATTAGGGCCAGGAAAAATACCCATTTACCCCTGGGAATGACTTAAAAATTTGTACTAAAAAACCCGATTTAGGGCCCTGGCGCGCCGTGCCTCTATCATACTAAGCTATTGGAAAATGACAACTGGGAATTGGCTGAGGGTGTGATAGAGTGGAATCGCATTGCAATACTGGATGGGACCTGAAAACTTAGCGCGACGCGGTACAATCACATTGGCTCACTAGAAATTGACAAACATGAAAATAAGTCTTGGCGCGACGTATCAATATCGCGGAGTAACACTGAAAACTGACAATTGTCATTTTGACAAACTCTGCAATGCGCTACTGGCCTGAATGACAGTGTTTAATGACTGAAACTTAAAATAACCATAACTTCTTACTCGGTTATCAGATTAAGGGGAATATTATATCGTTGGACAGCTAGTTCAATTTCCCAAAACTTGGTGGGCTCTTAATAAAAAAATATTAAGTATTTAGAAAAATTTATATAGAATAACTCATGTACTGACAGTTAAAATGAGCCTAGGAAATATAAGGTTTTACAATACCTCCCTCTTGGGAACATTAGTCCTTGAATGAGACTGATTAAGTTGAGGAATATTGATAGACCGAGTTTACACACTGAAACATGTACACTGAAACATGACTACATGAATGAACTACTGACAAGCTAAGTTTTCATACTAAACATGCATATATGATGCATGGGACATGACTGAACTAATTTATGAATGCTTGACTGAATATGCAACGATAAGGAATACCAAGCTTACAACTATAATTAAATCATGGATCTGAGTAAACCTAAGGAAGACTTTCACCTTAAGCTAAGAATACTAATGAACCTGAGATCATTTACTGAACATGTATGAACGGGAACATGAGAACGTGACTGAGTCTGAAACATGATGCATAGACTAACTATCATGAATGGAACTGAGCCCTTGAATATATGCCATAACTTGGGAATGGTCATACGACTGAGATTGGAATGCGAGGGTCAACTTATGAGTACCCATTACTCCAAACTGGATTTGTTATGTAAAGAGAAACTGAAAGATTTAGAACATGAAATTTTAGGGGTTATAGTGCATCCCCCCCTTGGGAATTATGTCCCTTGAAGCTGAGATACTGAGGAAAAGCTGAGAAGATTCACAGAGCACCTATGAACAAAATCACGACTAAATATTTGGGATCTGAAATTAAGGCATGATACATGAACTGAGCTAAACTCTAAACTACTAGGATGCTCTATCTTGGAACAGTCATATTCACAAAACTGTGGATAGTAAAACTAGATGGAAAGATGGGAAAACATACAAACTTGTCCGCCTGACTGCTAAACTAAATTCTTGGCTTTACGGACTAACTCATACTGAAAACTTATACTCAACTGGAATATTTCTTGACACTCTTTCTATATTTTTTCAAGCCTACTCAAATCTCTGAAATATATTTGTCCACTTATACTTAAACATGACATTCAAGCCTATCTTTATAACTACATCCTCATTTAAAACTAGCATGTAACAATATTTTGTTCACATGAAACATCTACTCTCACCCTTCTACGCAACTGCTCATCACTATATCATTTCATAAGGAGATTTCACTGAAGGTTAAAACTGTAATGCCCCGAATCTTGTACTTGGAATGCCACACGGTGCTCATGACCCTGAAAGACCATAAACTAACCCATGATTGATATCTGTAACTGAGCATTGCATAATATACTGTATAAATATGGAATAAAATATTAAAAGGCCATAAGGTTCAAAAATCTGATAAATAGAACATCTGGAGATATGGTACATCAATACCAAAACAACTAAAATAACTATCTGAACATGCTAGTCTGAAAGCCTATAAACTATCTGAATAAGGAATTGATGGGACATATCCCTAACTAACTCCAACTGCTAAAATAAACTAAGTACTGAAATAATGAAATAGTCAAATAATAACATCCTCGAATAATGAAGACTCACTGCTAGTCTATCTGCTGAATGACTGATCTACTAAGGATGCTCCGGAGCTCGTGCTTCTGAACCTATGGTATAAAATACCATAGTGAAAATGTGTTAGTACGATTGAATGTACTAGTATGCAAGTGAGGTAGGCTAAATGCACGGGGTTTATATGCATGAACAATACTAACTGACTGAATTAAATAAACGTGAGAATACATGCATGAATACGTAAACTGTGACTGAGATCATAACATCACTGAATTTGAATACTGATAACATAAACCCCGTGTATTCAGCCTCTAATATACTATTATCTGAATGACTGTGTCTGACAGTCCTGTTACTAATGGAACTAGCTGAGTTCCATACTGAACTGGGTGACTGTGTCTGACAGTCTTGAATTCTTTAGAACTATTTGAGTTCTATTACTGAGACTGAGACTCTAACTATGGGAAGTAGTCATCTAACCAATATGCCCTAAATAAAGCATTATAATTGAGTTGGGCTCCAATCTGTAAACCCAATTAGAAGGGTGTCAATACTGCGCCGCTGGTAAGGACAAGCTGTGAGTGACCCCTATCTAACAGGTACTCTGAGGAGAACGGTGGGACCCTTATCTAACAGGTTAAGCCACCTCATCAACCCTCATATAACAGTTTAGATATCTCAACCTACACTGGCTGTGTAGTTCTAGAGGTCAAGGATTACTTCTAAGAATCACACCCTCTACTCACAGGTGAGTTCCTATTCTTGGGCTCACTCGGTGCTAAATCCTACTCCCATCTGATTAGACACTGAATTAATTATACCGAACTGACTGGACTGAGTTTACCGAGTTCCATTGACTAATAGAATATTACTAAGATTTGATAACTGACTGAGATTACTGAGTTTTCCTGAGTTATAAGACTGACTGAATTCTACTGAACTTGGCTTGATTGAGAGTATCTTGAAAACATGACACTGGCTGTAGGCACACAGCTAAATTATCGGGTACAAGTAACCCAAGGACTCGATAGCATGAAACTGACATGACATGACACTTCCTGGACTCACAACCATAATCAACAATCCATAATACAATTATTGGAGAATTTCATGAGGCACTTGATTATCATGGTTTGGTACATGAATAGGAAAGCATATAAGCATATCATAATTTCATATAAGTATATAAGCTAATCTCATGAACAATCCATCACACAATTTCAATGCATAACAATAACATAGAAGTCATTTTAAACATAAGGATAAAACATAGGTTCATCAATTTGGTCATAATTGAGTCTTAAAGCATGATTCTTGTTCTTTGGGCAATTTATCAAACACATTGTATACATAACCTTAGGATTAGGAATATAAACTAGTTCATACATCATGGTTACTTTAATCAACTCCATTTAAAAGTTTCCAACCCACATACTATCATAATTTCATGAAAAGTACATAAAGACTCCAACTTGGGATTCATACAACTACATCAACCTAATTAAAATCAACCCACCATATAGAAATCGCAATTCATGAGTTTAAAAATGGGATTATTGAGATTCATAGGTGAAAGAAACCCATCAATCAACACTTTATATACCTCAAAAGTTTGAATCTTGAAGGAGGTTAACTTTTCTTGAAGGTTCTTGAATGGTGACGTTTTAATTCTTGAGTTGTTCTTGAGTTTGATCTTGAAAAAAATCCTAATTTTGATGTTATGGATGAATGAGGAGTTATGTGCTTTGATTTTATGTTATTAGGGGTTAAAAAGGGTGGAAAAAGACCCAAAAGCCCTTTAAAACGTTATTTCAGCGCCGTTTCAGACAAAATTCAAACTCTAGGTTACGGACCGTCACTCTGATGACTAACCATCACTCCAACCATCAGTTTTGGGCTAGAAAAAGGCCTTAATACCTCAGTTGCAATGGACAAAGCCACGGTCCATCACTGACTTGACGGTCCATCAGCTTGCCCATCGCTCTTGGGCAGCTCGAATAGCTCTCAGTAAAACGACAATAATTTTTTACTCCGATACCGGATTTTGACAAAATTGGTATCGTTGGAAATATAATTAAATTATATATATGTTGGTGGGTCATGAACTCAAAAATTCATAGTATAACAAAATATATGCTTGTTTGAAGTTGACTATGACAATATCCTTCTCAAGAATTCAATCGGTAAGGGATGTTTTGATTCATCTAATAGCTAGGACGTATTTGAGGCCTTAATATACATATAAATTGATTATAAAAAATACCAAATCACTATAATTTATTTCTCATGAGCTTAAAGCATGGTTATGCTATCGGTTGGAATTTTTGGGGTATTACAAAAACATGAGGACCAGAAGCATGAATGGCAGTATACCAAACTTGACACTTAACTGAGGCCTGAGGAATAGAAAATCACTATCCTGGATTTTATCAAGAGATCTAAACTGAGGATATACTTGATGAAATCTGAATTTAGCTGATCAATAGGAGTATAGCATAAGTCATAGAAACTAAGCACACTGTAAGGCATGAGTACATGAGTCATGAGCTGTATGACCTGAGTTCGGAGTTTCTGTTTTCATGGAAGATGATTTGTAATACTGATGAAACTGGAACTCTTAATACTAGAAACTAGAAGCGTACATGATTTTTGATAATGTACACAAATATGAGCTATGATCATAGAGCTGATATGTACTGTGTGAGTAGATATCATGATAGCTGAAGTGAAAAACTTTGCACTGAGGTAAGGACGGGTTGGGATTCAACCTCTCCCACCGCTTTTCTACACATAGTGGCATTACTACTAAAATCTGAGAGTCTGTCTTGGTTACTTATGCAACCATCTCCTCCTTAGATTAAAGCCATTATACTAAGTTCGTGAACCCCCTTAATAAATTCTAAATTGAACCGAAACCACTTTACTCTAGAGCCCAAGATATAATAATACTCGTGAACACCAAACTCATTCTGAAGGACTACTCCTGATAATGTAAGGTCCACTACTAGTACTTCCCTCTGATACATGATTCTTAGCTTTCTATTGCCCCAACAATCATCATATAGCAACCCTAACACTGACTAACTTAGAATTCTCAACTCTTCTTTCTACTGGTTCAATCTAGAGATCCATACTTTAATCAACTGAAATTGAGGACTACCCCTTCAAGGATTGGTTCATCAAGAAATTGAAACTGAACGACTCTATTGCTAAAATTAACTAAAGAGATTTTCTAAAATACTGCAACCGAGCAATTTTTGTATACTCGCCTGGCTAGAATAGATTTACCTACTGAGGTAAGCACTAAGAAAGGTTCTGTTAAGATTTCTGGTCTGACTTAAAGTTGACTGCTATGTAAGGAGTTACAAAAAATAGAGAATCTCCTAGATCTAATAAGGCATGAATATATAAATGGAAGATCTGTAATGTACCAGTGACCATGTCAGGAGAACATTCCTGATCTTGTCTAGACTGAAGTGCATAAAGCCTATTTGGGCATTGCCCACTGGTGGAACTGGAAGTGGTACCCTGCTAATTTGGGTGATCGAACTGAGCTAAAAGATGACTGCGCTGACTTCATAGACTAGTCTTAAGACATTCTCAGACTCTGTGACCTGACTTGCCATATCCAAAATATACATCACTGCCAGCCCTACATATACCCTAATGATTTCTACCATATTTCTGGAAAAGTGGATGGGTACGACCTCTTTTCATGCTCCCTGAGACTTAGAGTCTGTCGTGCTATCTCGACTGACATTTTAAAACTTTGGCACTAGAACACTAGCTACATAAGGATTTGGGGCTGAGAATTTCTGATGGAACTGGAAATGGTTACCACCCTCTAACCTTGGCCTAAAACTACTTACTCTGATTCTCTTATTCTTTCTATCTTTCTTCCTACGCTTCTCCCTCTTGTTCTACTGAGTACGAACCCTAAGCCTAGATAGGATAACAACTTGCAGGTTGTTCTGAGCAACTACTGAGTTGGCTAAGGTAGTGAAAGTAGCTCTAAATTCTGTATGGGAAATATGCTAATCCAGGGGATCTGCCTGAATGGGCTAAGGTCCTGACTGATTTCTAGTTATTCTTTCGTTAGTCTTTTTAGGAGACATGTTCTGTAAAAGGAAGCAAAAAAGGATTAGACTAGGAATTTAACTTGAGCTTATGCTCACTCACATGACATGAACACTGAAAGAAGGGAAACTTTTCCTAAAACATCTCATAGCCTCCTGTCCATAAGTATGGCACTCTACACACCTATGCATAAGACTCTACTTGATGTGGCTTTCAGACTCCCTAGGACTCTGTTGAACCTTAGGCTTTGATACCAAGTTTGTAATGACCTGAGACTACCCCTTAGCTGTCATATGGTGCTTACGATCCCGAAGGACCTTGATCTAGCCCATGACTGATATCTGTTGTGAGCACTAGATAATAATATTGAAATACATACAGAATTAGGCTGAAATGCCATATGGTTCAAAATTTAAAATACTAATAAAATATAACATCTGATAAAATATTTGAAAACTATACACTGTCTGAACTGGTCTAGTCTGAAGGCCTCTAACTAAGCTATCTAAATATGGAGTTGATGGGACAAGCACCCAACTAACTCCAACTATTGAACTACTGATAAACTAAAATAAATCATATCCTTGGTAGCTAAGGACTCACTACTAAATCTGTAACTACTGATTGTATCTTTCTAAATACGATCGGGATCCTAAGCATCCGAACCTATAATATGAGACATCATAGCGCAAAGAAAGAGTATGCAGTCAGTACATGGAATGTACTGGCATGCTAGATGAGGTAAGGATGAATGCAAGGGTTCATATGCATGAACAATAATTGACTGAATGATATACAGTAACTAAACATGAGAGTACATGGATAACTGATACTATTGTAAATACTGAGTGTACACTACTATGCATGTAAATAAATACTGCGACTGAGCTTATCTGAAGCTAAGTACTGAATTTTGATAACTGAGTAACTGATATCTAAAGTTATTGATAACTAAATTACTGATATTAAGTGACTGTGTCTAACATTCTTAATTCTATAGAACTGAACTAAATTCTAAACTGAGACTGAAACTGAGATTGTGAGAGGTAATCATCTAACCGATATGCCCTTTTTCTGAATAGATTTAGGGTCTAACCTATAACCCCAGCTATAAGGGTGTCAGTACCATGCCACGGGTAAAGATACTGGAAAACCAGGATTCCAAGCCTAACTAATGGGTGACACCTGGGCGGAGCCAATCTTAATCTAACGGGTGACCCCTGGGAGGTAGTCAAGGCTAGTCTGACGGGTGACTCCTCATCCTACACTGGCTACATAATTCTGGAGTATAGGGACTGCTACTAACGACTCTGCCTCTCTGACGGGGAAGCCATCATCCTTGCACTCGCTCGGTGATAAATCCTACTTCCAACTGAAAGACATTGAACTGATTATACTAAACTAAACTGGAATGATACTGAGTCTACTGAGTTTTCTAGAGTTCTGTGACTGAATGAGTTCTATAACTGACTGAGAGTACTATGGATCGTGACATGACTGAGATTTTTTGATTGACACTAGCTCTAGGTAAACAGCTAAATTGTCGGGTATTAAATACCCTTAGGACTCTATAGCATAAAAGAAAGGCACAGAATGATCATAAAGGCATAACAATACTTGCTTGCTAACAATGAACTCATTTAGACATTCTGTCAAACACTTGATATACATGAACTTGTGCATGAATAGGATCATATAATAACATGTCATGTCTTTACTAGTCAAATCACATAAGCATTTTATCAAGCACTTATAGGCATAAGCTTGTACATGATTGGTAAATATATGTTAGCATGTTGTAATGGCATTATTTCATTGTCATAGATAATTTATCAAACACATAGGAATCATACTTGGATCACTAAATCATAAACACTTAGAGTTAACATGGTTAAATAATCAAATTACAAATTGAAGTGTTTATCATAAAGATCATGTAATTCAACACATACAATGACTAATTTCATAAGAGCATGTAATTTAATCATGGAATAAAACCCAACAATAACATGAACATGAATTCAATTCAATTCAAGCATGGAAGTTTATGATTTAATAAATCTTATATTTTAAAAATGGATTCGTGGACTCTATTGGTGAAAGGAACCCATAGATGAACAGCTAACATGCCTTAATTTGTTAATCCTTGAAGGTTCTTGGAGAGACTTTTGATTTTTCCTCTTGTTTCTTGAAGCTAAGGTTTAGCCCCTTTTGAGAGAGAATGACTTAATTTTTGAATAAAGTGAATAAATAATGAGATAAAGGGTTATTTAGGGGTTAATTTCATGTTTAGACTAATTAGGGCCGGGAAAAAAATACCTATTTACTCCTAGGAATGACTTAAAAATTTATACTGAAAAACCTGATTTTGGGCCCCGGTGCGATGCACCGCTATCGTGCCAAGCCACTGGAAAATGACAATTGGGAATGTGGCTGATGGCGCGACATGGTGGAATCTCTTTGCAATATTAGATGGGACCTAAAAACTTAGCGCGATGTTGTATAATCGCATTGGCTCACTGGAAATTGACAAACGTGAAAATAAGCCTTGGCGCGATACACCAATATCGTAGAGCAACACTTAAAACTGGCAATTGTCATTTTGACAAACTCCACGATGTGCTACTGGCATGAATGACGGTGTTTAATGACTGAAACTTAAAATAACCATAACTTCTTACTTAGTTATCAAATTAAGGCAAATCTTATATCGTTGGAAAGCTAGTTCAATTTCCCATAACTTGGTGGGCTCTTAACTGAGAACTAATGAGTATTTAGATAAATTTATATGGAATAACTCATGTACTGAGAGTTAAAATGAGCTTAGCAAATACGGGGTATTACACAACTGCCAACTAAGATCCAAAGATAAAGCATATATATATAGCATATAAATAGAATAAAAGCTATACTCAATGTTCTGCAACAATATAAGACAATCAAAGAAATAATGTGGATAAACTATCCTATTCATATTCAACAGAAAAACATACTAAGGCTAAGAAAATATCAAGGATGAACAATCCTATTCTAGGCACACTTAGAAATCTTAACACTATGCTATATATCCCTGGATAATATACAAATAAAGGACGAAAGAAGATTATATATCAATGCAAGGACTAAGAATGACTATAAAATATGAATAAATGAAGGAAGGGATATACGATAATACCATAGCTATATATAGAAAGACATACATACATACACACACATATATAAGGTCAATTCGAAGCATAACCTAAATTATTATGTTTTCATTTTAAGGCTTCATTATAATCCTCCCAGGATTTACTACTATCATACTCATGGTTTCTAATCCATATGTCTAAACATGAAATAAACATGTATAATAATGTAATCAAAAGATAGAAGAGATTGGAAACATACCTCAAATATCCATACCGAATCAATGATCAATCTATCATAAACTAGCCATAATAATGATCATAACAATGATAATATTAATAATAATAACAATGTCAATAACAACACAAGTAACTGACTATTTCAGATAACCAAATACATAGTCGAGCCTATGTGTGCCCCCACCGCCTCAGGCTCGGAAGGTTCAATCAATATATAATAATACAAGACAAAGTTATCACCCATATCTATGAAGCTTTCCAATACCATCTAATAGACATAGGTGCATAATGGTGATAGGCACATGCAAGAATGAATGAAAGGTACACAATCAATATAATCATCCTTTGGCCTTGCCAGGTATCAATATCATTATCATAACATCCTTCAGCCTTATCGGGCATCATCACATCATCATAATATCCTCCATACTTGACAAGCATCATCATAACATCATAATAGCTAAATCAATATCAATAATAGAAAGCGAGCCCTACGAGGGCTAAAGTAAAGAACAAGCACCATGAGGGCTAAAGTAAATAACCATGAAAAGAAAAAAAAAAGATATATTATATTTCTATGATTCATCGCTCATCATCAATATTACATTATCCTTAAGTATATATAATAGGTACATGGACTCAAGCCGTGGCTAAAAGCGTATAGGTTCGTAAATCCATTGCACGGAGTGATTTTGGGACTAAATCATTATGAAGTATAGAAAGGGCCAAAATGTCTCACGACTGGGGTAAATAATAATATCAAATAATGGAACAAAACTCATCTCGGTCAAATATTTAAAAAATTAATTATTAACCTCTTTTGTATATAAGTTATCCATTAAGTTAGACAATTATTATTGTAGAGAATTCCATTTTAAAGGTAAAAAAGTGGGTTTTAACCCTTATGTAGAAAAAATAGTGATACGGTCATATTTCAACTAGGATCACACCAATTACCAATGTAATAATCATGAACATACCAAATCTATGCATGCCATCTCCGGTATTCAATAAATGGAATCATAAGCATCATACCGCATCTTCCTCGTCCCATACCGAAGAGACGGGTGTATAAACATACATACACACACACACACATATATATATACATACTATTTTAGTGTACGTGCGTTGCATATTTATCAAGTGTTAATTAAGATTAAATGTATATTAAAATAAATTATTGTGTGTATGTTATATTATTAACTACAATTTTTTTTAAATATCATGTGAAACTTTGAATTTAAAATAGTTTAGTTAAGTAAAGTTTAATGTGATAAATCACCTTCACATTAATAATTAAGGAGCAACATAGATGTAGCCAATAATATATTTCCCATTTTAATTTATACTATTGGAGATGGTCCGATTAATGACGACCAGAGTTTTGGAACTGTAAATAGCATTTAGTCATTGTACTTATTTCTAATGCTAAAAGAATTTTTTTTAAGGAGATTTATTTTTATTCTCAGAAATCTATATTTTTATCAAAATTAGGAGCATTTTAGATGAAGTCAGGGAGCATTTGATTGCTGAATAAGAGTTGAATTTTTCATGTATCTTTAACCAACTACCAAATTAGTGTTATTAAGGTTATACTTATTAATAA
This sequence comes from Capsicum annuum, assembly GCF_002878395.1. Taxonomy (NCBI): domain Eukaryota; kingdom Viridiplantae; phylum Streptophyta; class Magnoliopsida; order Solanales; family Solanaceae; genus Capsicum; species Capsicum annuum. Next base: position 2,262,590 of record NW_025820303.1, read on the forward strand.
TATTTTAGACATTCTACATATTTCTAAATTAAAACCATAAATTCAAATGTCTTTGTTGCCTTTTTAAAATTTTGTTTGAATTCAAAAAAGTCAAACAAAAATAACCCATTATATAAATTTTGTGCCTTTGTTATAAGTTTGAGATTTCCTATTGTGCCATGTAAATTAAGACGAAATGTAATGATAACAAAAAAATACACAAATTAATTTCGAAATGCTATAGGAGCTCACTAGTTATGAAGTGAGAGCCAAGAAGACCAAAATTGTTCTTACACTTTTCAAAGTGAAGCCAAGAACAACTATATCTTCTTGGATCTCAATCCATCGTCGGTGAGCTCTGATAACATTCAGGCCTAGTCAAGTAATAATTAGAACTTTCTTTAATGAAGCTTTGCTTTGTGTGTTCATCTTTGCATTTTAGCTTGGATAATATTGTTGATGTCTTCATCATCTCTCTTTCTCTAGTAAAATTCTTCTGCAGGTAAGGGATCATTACATTCATTTATTACTTACTCTTATTTTTATTTATCATTTTTATTTATCACTTCTCTTACCTTCAATTAAAGTATATATTTAAGAGTACCTTCATTTAAAGTATACTTTTAGAGCGAGAGAGGTGTGATTTAGTGAGGAGGTTTTGGATTAGAGTTTTATCGAAATGAGTTCTTTGGTGGTGATGGATAATTAATATATAGCTTCACATATAATCTGTCTCATGTGTGCTTGATGTTACTAATTTTGAACTTTTATGATGTTTGCATGTTAGATATACGAATTTGGAATATTGCTTCCTTTTCAGCTTTCGCTACTTTTATCAAAATCTAACAAACTAAATAATAGAGTGGAATGAGAAAATCAATGTCTAATCCAGTGAAAACAAAGCCTTCAAGAAACACACAAAGGCAGCACAATCCGGCTTCATCTGATAAATTTCAGCAAAACTGTAATATCAAAATTTATCCTTTTATACCCTATATTTTTCCCTAATTCAAACATTACCCCCACTTCTAGCCCCAAAATATATTGAAATCCTCTTGTTTTTCATTCTCTTCAGTGGCTTGTATCATCTTTCTCTTTCCTCCATATACCTTCAAGGTATATACTTGGTGCTGAAAATCTACGTTTTTGAATAGAAAAGATTAATCACTCGCAAATTGATTCCTCATGCTCCTAAATTTATCATTAGTTGCACTGATTTAGGCACAAGATGTTACGACAGACAAGCTACAAAAGATATATAATAGGGGGTGGATATGATGATTTACATGGCCCCTCATGAGAGTTAAATAAATCTTGCTGATGTAACAAATAAATGTCACATTAAAGAAATCAAATTTAATAGGTGTACTTCAAGCCATTAGATTACAACATGCATATACTTGTGCAACTAATATAGTTTTGCTTCTTTCCCGGCAAGCAACAATTAGAGAACCATTCAACATAGAAGGATCATCTAAGTTTCGTGCATCACCATATCTAAGTACTCTTCATTTTCTCTTCCCCTACACATAATTTAAAAGAAAATAATTTAGAAGTGCTCTCTTTAAACAAGCTTGATAAATAATAAATCAACAATGATTATGCACCTCCAGATGAAAATATACTGATATATGTAAGTAGGAAAGAAAAGCTTGTAAAGTTCAACTAATGTACACTTCATAACTATCTCCAACATCTTATGTTTAATTATTCTAAAACTACTTTTCATCAACCGATGAAACTTTTCAGTAAAATTCTTTATTGTGGACAAAGTTATTTTTTTATTTTTGTGGTCATTTACAATAATCAGTGACCAAATACTCAATGTTATAAGGTTTTCCCTTTTTTACTAGTTGAGTAGATATCTCATAGAATTTATAGATGGAATCATATGGATATGTTCTCCTAATTTTCATGTAATTCAACCATACAACATAAAGGCCACAAAACATTATGGTAAAAAGCATGTTAATAAAATGTATTCACATGTGCAGAAACACAAATACTCAATGCGAGACTTCAAAAAATGTGATTTTTCTAAGAAATTGAGACAAATACCATGGCAATTTCTTTCAACATATTGATTTTTTGTCCTCTTAAAAATAAAATTATATCCTGAATTTTGAAAAAAAAAACTAGACAAGATATGCTATTATATGGTGAATTCTTGGTTTCACATATCCACTCCAAAAAAATTTCATTCATCTTCCCCCATAATTAGTTCTTAAGTCCGATCCTTTATTTTCTAGTTTCGACTATTATTCCCGTCACAAAATAAGGAAAAGTCAAGATACGTAAAAAAGTTAATCATCTTTTCTTGAGCAGTTACAACAAGATATAAAGGAGAATAAAAGCTACATGTGTACTACTCTAAATCATCTTTCAACACCAAGTCATTGTAGGATGCATCACATCTCAAAATTTCAGGAACTATAAGTAAAATTAGAAAAAGGACTTAAATCACCTAAGCTTGAGTAGGTAAACATGACTCTTCAACAAAATGCAAAAGTAAAAACCTAGGGAAAATTCAAATATATTCTATGGTTATCAACTAAGCACGGTCACCAAAACCAAATTATAACCTTGAACAATTGATAATGAAAAAAGATAATACCTCCTAGCTTTTCAACTCTACCAATATGACTAACAATTTGTGATACCATATGAGCTTTGTGAAGAACCTAAAATGAGAAGGCTTTTTATAATCAAATTCATAAATAAAAAAGGACACTAATTAGTATTTTAATAGAAGTTTATATATATGTTGTTATTTTCCTTGAAATATCCCATAAAACCTATCCATACATAACACCATGATAAGTTTTCAATATTAACAATATACATATAAAAGCTAAATAAATAACACATAAGTTGAGAAACAATCTTTCAAAGAGAAAAAGAGCAGTAATCGAATCAACAAAATTCACCATGAAAATAGTTCTATATAGTGTTCAATCCTATGAACACAACAAGAGATATATGAGGATGTCATATTCTCTCTATTTACTCTCTTCTAACATAAGATAAAATAGCATAAATCTACCTCAGACCAAGTCCACCTAAGTAGTAAGTAGGAAAAGCCATTGTCTGGCCCTTAAATGAAGTATCAGTAATACACTTCCTTCACCTAAAATCAAAATCACAAGGTTCCATTCTAGATAAGTACCTTGTCCAAAAAATTCCCTAATATAACTAAATACCTGCATCGTCACCAGTCATGTTCACAGGCTTGAATCGCATCAATAGTCATGTTATATCTTTTATTGAGCGAAGGCGGTAAAAACAAAAGTGACAAATTCCAGTTCAAAAGGTCGACAACTCTTAAATCTAGAGTTGCTTGTCATTCCAACCAAATTAGTACTCAATTTCCAAGATCCCAAACAGGCACATGATGACAATATGAACCAGCAAAAAACATAACCTTTGGCATTATAGTATAGAGATACAAAAGGCTTTTATTTGTCTAATAAAGGCAAAAGTGAAAGAAGGGGTATGAACAACCTAATGTAGGAGGGGAACTACAGATTGAAGTAGCTAGTTTTATCTCATTTTTTATCCTTATAGGGCCACTGAACTAACCATCTCCATTACTTTCCCTCCATTGTGGACCACCTTATTCATCCAAACCAATTATAGTGTTTAAATTTAAAAAAATAAAAAAAAACTTGTATAATTAATATGCACATGAAAACAAAATCCAAAAGTGACATACAATTGCATCCTAGCAGAAAAAAATGGCATAGATAGGATATCCTTTTATGTGATTGTGAATAGAATATAAGAAAGAAGTTCATTAGATATATGAAAACACCAAGAAGCACATGTCCCTCTTCCAAACAAATCACACAATGGATATTAAAAGATTCAGACCAAAAAGATATAACATATGGATGTGCATATTTGAATGTATAGTTTTAATTATTAACAGTCGTATGAATAGAGAAACTGCCTAATAAAATCAAGGGAATGTATAACTATTAAATTAGTTATCTCTCTCCACAGCATCTATGAAGGCCAATGTTGCTGGTATCTAGGTCGGAATAGAAAGTGAAATAATTATTTATCATCTAACTGAGAGAAGCATCAGAAGCAAGAAAAAGTATAAACCTTACTTGCATTAGTCTTAGAGAAGAGGGATGCAGTATTGAAAGAGAAGCGTGTGAAGCAGTACCAACCATTTTCTCTTCTATTGTAAAAGGGCAGCATTGCATTCTTTAAGAGTCTCAATGGCAGAGATATATTCCACAAAAAATTTTCTTGCTATCACAACCTATATCCTCATTCTCGGCGGCTATTTATACAAGTTAATAACATAAATCATAAATATGGTAAGAAGATAGTATAAAGCACAAAAGCATAAACATCAACTACCACTTTTTTCATTGCCTAAAGAAGTAGAGCCAACTGTTGTAATGGCTTGCCATTGGTACTTGTCATTCAACCTGGAGGGAAACCCCCTTGCCTCATCCCTTTTCTTCTTTAGCCTTAGTACAAAGTTGAATCTAACAAACAAAACTCAGAAATTACTGCATATTCTTATGCTAAAAAAATAGTGTCGATTGACATACCTCCTATTTTCCCATGCAAGTGAAGTCAATATATAGGATAAACAAATAAAATATATTTCTTTTTAATTTTCACTTCATTCTATAAACTTTTATATGTGACTTTATCCAATACTTTGGTCCTAGTACTTTATCTACATCTCTAATTCCAATTGAAATTGGACAAGTTTCTCAGTCAACGTGCAAAAAGAAGAGCAAAATCACTGATTTACAGTTATACCTTAGAATTTTCAAAGTTTGCAACTACCAGCTTCTTTAAAAGTTTGCAATTACCAACCTTATATTTCGGTCTCTTGCCTACGGATGAGGTACCATGGATGAAACTCTTGTCAAAACTTCTTAACTCGAGAAAACTTATGTTTTCGGTCAATATTTACATATTCCTATATTTTCAAGATACTGTAAACCAAATTGACAAAAAATCAAACTGGTAAGTGTCTCTATAAAAGTATGGAATGCTCGAATCAAATACAATGCAAAAATAAATTTTTGGGAAAAACATGAAAAAAGTCATTCAGTTTGGTAAAAAGAGAACAATCACAAATCAATTAGGATACTAATTTGGAAAAAGTCATGTAATTTTGGTAAAAAGACAATATTCACAAACCAATTAGGACACTAATTTGAAAAAGGTAAAAATCACATAGAAATATTTCAGCATAAATAATTTTCTTTGAGAAATTTAATTGGGGAAAAAAGGTGAAAAGACGATTTTGTCTATAGTGGAGTCTTTTAATGAAGGGTAAAAAGTTTGAATAACTTTTCTAAGTGTCTTCACACTTTTAATATATTATATATATATATAGATTTATAAACTACAACCGCGTCCTTTACAAGGATTATTACTTCCCAAATATCCAACTTATATCATAACACAACCTTTGGCTCCATAATGTGTCTGGAATAATTACAACATCATAATCATGACCTTAGGCCCATATACATATCCGAAACTCATATTCATAATCAGATTTATAAGTTGTAGAATATCTATAATCATATCACATATAGGAGACACCTCATATCTAGGAGGCATCTCACATCTAAAGGTCATACATCATGACTATGAGGAATATCACCTCTCTAGGCCAATTATTATAGGTAAGAGAAATATCATCTCTATAGGCCATATATCACATCTAAGAGAAATATCATCTCTATAAGCCAAATAACATATCTATAAAGAATAACATCTCTAAAGGCTCAATATTATATCTAAGGGGAAATAACATATCTATAGGCCCAATATCATATTTGTAGAGGAAATAACATCTCTATAGGACCAATATCATAATTAAGAGAAAATAACATCTCTATAGTCCCAATATCATGTCCATAAGCCATTAGTCACTATTCAAGAAAAAATACATCATTATCCATCAATTCACCAAACAAATCTCATAAATAAGTCTCATTAGTCTCAACTAGGCTTAACATCCAGAACTAAGTCCATAATGGCTAACATAAGTCTTGGCCTAAGTGGGCTGGACGAACCCATTTATGATCCTAAATTTCCATATTCAGGCAATCTACGCCCCAAACTAAAGTAAGGTAGCTAGTTCAACTTCTAGATGTCAATAAAGCCATGACCAATCCCAAGATAGGAACTTCATCTAGAAATAAGGACATTTAAGTCAACTCTATCCAAACTACGATTCCAAGATCACCATACTCAATAAGATAAAATATACTAATCATGTTTCCAATGCTTAAATCCACATCCCAAACATAGCATTATATTATATCAAATCTATGAATTAGTTCAATGAAGGTAGGAGGCCATAGGATCCTAAAAGGGTATTAAGGATTTTAACTTCTTGGTCAAAACCCTCATCTAATCCCCAAACTTCAATATTCAATACTAAGTCATACTATCCATAATCAAAGTTAAAATTCACATTCACACACAATGTATATCGCATATAATCTACAAAAAAGAGTAGACAAAAGCCTACCTCAAAGACAAACTACAAAACTTTACATAATTCACCACACGTCCATCTTCACTTCATAATCCCCAAAATGCCATCACACTATCAAAATAGTAATCTACTCATCCATATGAGTCTAAAGATACCTATATTGTACTTGTAACGCCCCAAGAGTACACCCTGAGTGTTACACAGTGCTTATGACCCCGAAGGACCATAAGATAACCCATGACTGATATCTGTTGTGAGCATTGAATAATAATATTAAAATAAATGTAAAATTAGGGATTATTTCTATATGGTTCAAAATCTAATTACTGATAAATAATAATAACATCTGGTAAAACATATGAACACTAAACACTGTCTCAACTGGTCTAGTCTGAAAAACCTCTAAACTGAACTGTCTGAATATGGAGTTGATGGGACAAGTCCCCAACTAATTCCGACTAATGAACTACTGATAAATTGAAATACTAAAATAAAAGCATATCCTTGATAGATGAGGACTCACTACTAAATTTGAGACTGCTGACTGGATCTGTCTAAGCGCGGTCAGGAATATGAGCATTCGAACCTATGATATGAGACATCATAGAGCAAAGAAAGAGTATGCATCAGTACGTGGAATATACTGGTATGCTAGATAAGGTAAGGTTGAATGCATGGGTTCATATGGATGAACGATAACTGACTGAATAATATAGAGTAACTGGGTATGAGAGTACATGGATAACTGAAACGACTGTAAATAATGAGTATTTAAAAAAAATTATATGGAATAACTCATGTACTGTAAGACCCCGCAAATCCTAAGCTTAACTTAAACTTTAAAGCTTATAGTGGGGTCCCAAAGTTAGAAAAATAATTCAGGTAGGTATTAGACTTAGTCCTTTCTAAGCCCTTCTAACTTCAGTGAATTAATTTATACCTTCCTGACCTCGGAGAGTTAATTTCTAAGTTGGATCATATTCAAGGATGGAAATAGCATGTCTCGGGTAAGTTTCATATTTTTTTGAATGAGGATTGGACAGAATACAAATTTCATAAGTAGCTCACCGTGATTAGACCGCATCGCAGTGAGTATAGCGATGGTTCATCTATCGTATCACGATGAAAGCCATTTTAGCATTTGGAAAATTTCAGTAGCTCACCGCAATTAGGCCGCATTGCGGTGAGGCTCAAATCATCAAATTCCATGATCTAATAGATCACCATGATTGGGCTACATCATGGTAAGCATAGCGATGGTCACTCCACTGCATCGCAGTAAGGCTTTAATCCGTATTCCAGTTATGAGATTTTTAATCCCAAGGGTATCTTAGACATTTACGATGAACAAGGTCAGCCTAAAATATGAATTTTTTCCCATATGACCTAAATATATCATTATTCACTCAATTGTTCCCCAATTTCATCATCCTCTCTTAAAATTAAGAAACCCTAGTTTCAAACATTCAAGAACAAGGCTCAAGAATTCCTCCAAGAACCTTTGAGAATTAATATTCTAAGGTATTTTAGATGTTTATTCATGGTTCTCTTCCACCCATGAAGCCCAAGAATCTCTTTTAAAAGTACAAGATTGTGTATTTATGAGTTTTCATGATTTACCTGAATTGAGGTTCATGTTTATGTTGTTGTTGGGTGTTAATTAATATTTTATATTACAAGTTCCAAGATTTAATCCTAGAATGTGATAATTTGCATGATGTTCATGATAAATCCTTCAAGTTTCAAGTTCTTTGATGTAGCCACGATACCTAGATATAGTAAATTGTTGTAAAACCAAAGCATGTTCCCTGTATGTTTGATAAAATGCCTATGTGAATGAAGTAGTGCCATTATAGCATGTCAACTTGAAATCCCCATTTATGTACAAGTTAATGCGTGCTAAGCATTTGATGAAAGGACTTATTGAATGAATCATGACATGCTAATATGCATTCCTGTTCATGTACAAGTTTATGAATTTCAAGTGTTTGAAGAAATGCCTTATTGATTGTATTATGAATGATAGACTATTATTATGTTATTCAAAAATTATCATGCTTTATATTATCCATGCTATCGAGTCCTAGGGGTATTTAATACCCAAAAATTTAGCTATTTACCTAGAGCCTGTATCAGTTACAAAATAGTATCAGTCATGCAATGATCAGTAGAATTCCGTTAGTTACAGAACTTAGGAAAACTCAGTAATCTCGATATCTGTCCAATCCAGTTTTAGTAGTCAGTTCAGAAACTCAGAGGTTTTCAGTAAGATAACAGAATTCAGAAGTATTTTGTTAGTCAATGGAACCCAGTGAACTTAGTTAAATCATCCAGGTAACATAATCAGTAATAGATTCAGCCTAGTCTAGTACAGTGTAGTGCCTATTCAGTTGGGAGTAGAATTCAGCACCGAGCGAGAGTAGGGATGAAAACTTCCCCATCAATTAGGCTAAGTCTATAGAAGCAGTCCCTGTACTCCAAACTTGTGTAGCCAGCACAGGATGAGGATTTACCCATTAGATTAATGCTTGGCTACCTCCTAGGGGTCACCTATCAGTTTAGGCTTGACTTTCTATTTAGGGTTACCCGTTAGATAGGCTTAACCATAGTAGTATCTTTACCCATGGCACAGTACTGACACTTTTCCAGCTAGGGTTATAGGTTGGACCCCACTAGTTCAGATTCGGGGCATATCAGCTAGATGATTACTTCTTACAATTTCAGTTTCAGTCTCAGTCTTTAAAATTGAACTCAATTTAGAATTTTAAAAATTAGGACTGTCAGATACAGTCACTCATCTCAGTAAAGAACTCAGATAGTTCTATAAATTTAGGACTGTTAGATACAATTAATCAGTATTAGTATCAGCATATTTAAAGATCACCCACTAGATAGGCCTTATTTTAAGGGTCACCCATTAGATAGGATCGACCCCACAACAGTCATCAGTAATCTAGTACTAGTAGACTCTGTTATCAGTAATACATATTATCAATTATCAGATTCAGTTCCAGTATACTCAGTCACAGTATGTGCAGTATGTTCAGTAGTTACAGATCCTCCATGTATGTTAATCCAGCTGTTGTATATCATTTAGTTAGTTATTATTCATGCATATAAACCCTTGAATTTATCCTTACCTCTTATATCATACCATTAAATTCCCACATAATGATGCATACTTTTCTCTTATGCTATGGTGTCTTATATAATAGGTTTAGACGCACGGGCTCCCGAGTACTTTTAACAGTTCATATTTAGCCAACAGTAGTAGACTTAGCAGTGAGTCCTCATCATTCGAGGATGTTCCTTATTTTATTAGTGCATTAGATTTATTATTTCAGTAGATGGAGTTAGTTGAGGGATTGTCCCATCAACTCTACAATTCAAATAGATTAGAGGCTTTTCAGACTAGAGTATTTTCAGACAGTTATTTTAGTTTTGGTATTGTTATACCTTACACAGTTGTATTTCAGTTTTGAATCTTATGGAAAGTTTCTGTCAAATTTTTGCATTATATAGTATTATTATTTAGGGGTACCAATCATGGGTTAGCTTATGGTTCTTCGAGATTATGAGTACCATATAGCGTCCAGGGTTTAGAATCTAGGGCGTTATAAACTTGGTATCATAGCCTAAGGTTCAATAGTGTCCTAGGGAGTCTGAAAAGCTACATCACGTAGAGTCTTGTACATGGGTGTGTAGCACGTTACACTTATGTATAGGAGGCCATGAGATGTTTTAAGAAAAGTTTTCCTTCTTTCAGAATTCATGTCATGAGAGTGAGCATGAACTCCAGTTAAACCCTCAGTCTAATATAATTTTTCCTTTTATTATAGATTATGCCTCTTCATGGAGCTAATGCCTGTAAAAATGATAACCAGCCACCTCAACCCGCAGATCTTTTAAATGAGAATGTGTCACATTCAGAGTTTCAGGCAGCTTTTCAGGTGCTAGCCCAAGCTATGACAACTAATGTTCAGGGTAACCGTCAACTACAACCCCACCTCAAGAAGATAAGGATTTAGCCGCAGCCAGAATCAGAGATTTTATGAGAATGAACCCACCAGAATTCTTTGGGACAAAGGTAAGTAAGGACCCATAACTTTTTCTTGATGAGGTGAAGAAGCTCACCCAAATTATGCATGTCTCTATAGAGGAGAGTGTAGAATTAGCATCCTATAGGTTGAAAGATATTTATTATGATTGGGTAGTGATGCGGAAGAAGAGTAAAGGGGAGGATGCAACTCCCATGACTTGGCAGATATTTCAAGATATGTTCTTAGACAAGTTTTTCCCACTTGAGATAAGGGAAGCTAAGATAGAAGAGTTCATGAACCTGAGGCAGGGCTCTATGAAAGTGAAGGAGTATTGCCTTAAGTTTAACCAGTTGTCTAAGTATGCCCCTGATTAGATTGCTAACCCGAGATAAAGCATGAGTAAGTTTATGACCGGTGTGTCTGGGTTGGTGGTCAAGGAGTATAGGACTACTATGCTAAATAGAGACATGGATCTTTCTAGATTGATGATGCACACTCAGTAGATTGAGGAAGAGAAAGCTAAGGAAAGAGAGAGAGTAAATAAGAGAGCCAGAATTGGTAGTTCCAATTTTTCTCAGCTAGGGTCATAGGGTGGTAACCGTTCTCAGCGTATTCTAAAGTTTTTAGTCCCAGCTACATCTTCAGCTAGTGCACTAATACCAAAGTTTAGAAATGACAGTCATGATGAAGTGCCGGGCTCCAAGACATAGGGTAGTGTGAGATGTAATCATACCTATCCATTTTGTGAAGAGAGTGGTAAAAATCATCTAGGTGTGTGTAGAGCAAAAAACGAGGTATATTTTGGATATAGTGAGCTAGGCCATAGGTTGTGGGAGTATAGAATAATGGCTCAGAGGGGTAGAGATTTACGTCAGCAGGGTGCCACTTCTATTACCACTAGTGGTCAGTTCCAGGACATATTTTATGCACTCCATACTCGCCATGATCAGGGAATTTCCCCTAACATAGATTCGGGTATGTTTTGAGTCTTTCATCTTCATGATATGCTTTGTTAGACCCTTTTCTCCCAGTTGAGCTTAAGTTTTCAGCATGAGTAAGTCAGTAAAGCCAGTAATTCAGTTTATCTACCAAGCAGTCAAATTCATATGGTTTGTTTTTCCCATCTTTCCATCTAGTTATATTATCAGAAGTCTCAAAAATGTAACTATTCCCAGATAAAATGTCCTAGTAGTTACGAGTTTAGCTCAGTTCATGAATCATGCAATAGTTTTAGATCCCAGATATTCAATCACTATTCAGTCCATAGGTTCCCTGTGCATCGCCCAAGTATCTTAGTAGAGTAAGCATTCTTAGAGGGACACAGTGTCCCAAGGGGGTGATGAACTATAACCCTCGAGCTATCATGTCCTAAACCCTCTAGTTTATCCTCATGTAACAAATCTAGTTGTAATAGGGGTACTCATGGGTTGGCCCCATGTATTCAAGGATTTAGTTCATCTCACGATATTTAGTCCATGTATCATATTCCAGACTCAGTTATGTCCTCATATTTCCGTGCATGCGTATTTAGTAAATAATCCTAAGTCAGAGGTCGGTGAATTAGTATTCTTGAGAATCTTTCCTATGAATAAGGTAAAGAGGTTTGGCAAGAAGGGGAAACTCATCCCTCGATATATCGGTCCTTACCAAATTCTCAGCCAATTCAGAAGGGTAGCTTACTAGCTTGAGTTGCCTTCAGATCCAGTTTCTGTCCATTCCGTATTCCATGTCTCCTAGCTTAAGAAATGCATAGGTGACCCAGCAGTCGTAGTCCCTATAGAGGGTGTAGAAATTTAGAACAGTCTCTTTCTTGAGGGAATCCCAGTCATGCAGTCATGAAATAATTCAATCAAGAAATCATGCATCAGATATGTATGCTTAGTATGAGATTTTAGTTAATCAGTAATGTCAGTCATGTAACCATGTTTCAGATGTCCACACTCAGTGACTAAGTTCAGTTTATCAATGTCCTTAGCTTAGTCAATCTCATTCGAGGGAAAATATTCCAGAGGGGGAGATATTGTAAGACCCCGCAAATCCTAATCTTAACTCATCCTTTAAAGCTTATAGAGGGGTCCTAAAGTTAGAAAATTTTTTTAGCTAGGTGTTAGAACTTAGTCTTTTCTAAGCCCTTCGAACTTCAGTGAATTAATTTATAACCTTCCCAACCTCGAAAAGTTAACTTCTAAGTTGGGTCATATTCAAAGATGGAAATAGCATTTGTCAAGTAAGTTTCAGATTTTTTGAACGAGGATTGGATCGAATACAAATTTTAGAACTAGTAGCTCACCGTGATTAGACCGCTTTGTGGTGAGTATAGTGGTGGTTCATCCATCGCATCACAATGAAAGCAATTTTAGTATTTGGAAAATTCCAGTAGCTTACAGTGATTAGGCCATATTGCGGTAAGGCTCAAATCAGCAAATGCCACAATCCAGTAGCTCACCGTGATTGGGTTCCATCGCGGTGAGCATAGTGATGGCCACTTCACCGGGTCACGATGAGAGTTTAATCCACATTCCAGTTATGAGATTTTTAATCCCAAGGGCATCTTAGACATTTCCCATGAACTAGGTCAGCCTAAAGCACAAATTTTTCTCATATGACCTAAATATACAGTTATTCACTCAATTGTTCCCCAATTTCATCATCTTCTCTCAAAAGCAAGAAACCTTAGTTTCAAAAATTCAAGACCAAGGCTTAAGAATTCCTTCAAGAACCTTCGAGGATTAACATTCTAAGGTATGTTAGATGTTTATTCATGGGTCTCTTCCACTCATAAATCCCAAGAATCTCTTTTCAAAGTACAAGATTGTATATTTATGAGTTTTCATGATCTACCTGAATTTAAGTTCATGTTTTTATTGTTGTTGGGTGTTGATTCATGTTTTAGATTACAAGTTCTAAGATTTGATCCCAGTATGTGATGATTTGCACGATTTTCATGATAAATCCTTTAAGTTGCAAGTTTAATGGTGTAGCCATGATACCTAGATATAGTAAATTGTTGTAAAACCAAAGCATGTTCCCTGTATGTTTGATAAAATGCCTATGTGAATGAAGTAGTGCCATTATAGCATGTCAACATGAAATCCCCATTTATGTACAAGTTAATGCATGCTAAGTGTTTGATGAAAGGACCTTAGTGAATGAATCATGACACACTAATATGCATTCCTATTTATGTAAAAGTTCATGACTTTCAAATGTTTGAAGAAATGCCTCATTGATTGTATTGTGAATGATAGACTATTATCATGTTATTCAAAAATTGTCATGCTTTATATTATCCATGCTATCAAGTCCTGGGTGTATTTAATATCCAACAATTTAGCTATTTGCCTAGAGCCAGTGTCAGTTATAAAATAGTCTCAGGAAAACTCAGTAATCTCGGTATCTGTCCAATCCAGTTTCAGAAGTCATTTTAGAAACTCAGTGAAATTCAGTCAGATAATAGAATTTAGTAGTATTCCATCAGTTGACAGAACCTAGTGAACTCAGTTAAATCAGCCAGGTAACATGATCGGTAACAGATTTATCCCAGTCTAGTATAGTTTAGTATCTATTCAGTTGAGAGTAGGATTTAGCACTGAGTGAGAGCAGGGATGATTGATTCCCCGTCAGTTAGGCTAAGTTTTTAGTAGTAGTCCTTGTACTCTAGAACTGCGTAGCCAATGCTAGATGAGGAGTCACTCATTAGATTAACCCTTGGCTACCTCCCAAGGGTCACCCATCAGTTTAGGCTGACTTTCTATTCAGGGTCACCCATCAGATAGGCTTGACCACATTAGTGTCTTTACTCATGGCACAGTACCAATACCCTACCGACTGGGGTTACAGGTTGGACCCTATTAGTTCTAATTCAGGGCATGTCAATTAAACGATTACTTCCCACAATTTTAGTTTTAGTCTCAGTCTTCAAAATAGAACTCAGTTCATAATTTTAGAAATCAGGATTGTCAGATAGAGTCACTCTACTCAGTAAAGAACTCAGATAGTTCTACATATTTAGGACTGATAGATATAATTAATTAGTATCAGTATCAACAGATTTAGAGATCACCCGCTAGATAGGCCTGATCTTAAGGGTCACTCATTAAATAGGATTGACCCCACCACAGTCATCAGTAATCCAATACTAGTAGACTCAGTTATCAGTAATATAGATTATCAATTATTAAATTCAGTTCCAGTATACTCAGTCATAATATGAGCAGTATGTTCAGAAGTTACAGATCCTCCATGTATTCTAATCCAGCTCTTGTATATCATTCAGTTAGATATTATTCATGTACATGAACCCTTACATTTAGCCTTACCTCCTATATCATACCATTACATTCCCATAAACTGACGCATACTTTGCTCTTGTGCTATGGTATCTTATATCATAGGTTAAGACGCACAGGCTCCCGAGTACCCTTAGTAGTTTAGATTTAGCCAGCAGCAGTATACTTAGCAGTGAGTCCTCATCATTCAAGGATGTTCCTTATTTTATTATTGCATTAGATTTATTATTTTAGTAGATAGAGTTAGTTGGAGGATTGTCCCATCAACTCCATAATTCAGACAGATTAGAGGCCTTTCAGACTAGAGTATTTTCAGATAGTTATTTTAGTTTTGGTATTGTTATACCTTACACAGTTGTATTTTAGTTTTTAACCTTATGGAAAGTTTCTGCCAAAAGCTTTGCATTATACAGTATTATTATTCAGTTATTAGAGCAGGTACCAGTCATGGGTTATCTTGTGGTCCTTCGAGATTATGAGTACCTTATAGGTCCAGGGTTGAAAATTTGGGGCGTTAAAAGCGTGGTATTAGAGCCTAAGGTCCAACAATGTCCTAGAGAGTCTGAAAAGCCATATCGTGTAGAGTCTTGTGCATGGGTGTATAGTGCACCACACTTATGTATAAGAGGCAATGAGATATTTTAGGAAAAGTTTCCCTTCTTTTAGACTTCATATCGTAAGAGTGAGTATGAGCTCCAATAAAACCCTCAGTCAAATATACTTCTTCCTTTTGTTACAAAATATGCCTCTTGCAGAGCTAATGCCCATAGAAATGATAACCAACCACCTCAGCCGGCAGATTCTTTGAATGAGAATTTTTCACATGCAGAGTTTCAGGTGCTAGCCTAAGCTATGGTAGCTAATGTTCAGGTTAATCATCAGGCTATAGCCCTACCTCAGCAAGATGAGGATTTTGTCGTAGCTAGAATCAGAGATTTTATGAGAATGAACCCACCAGAATTCTTTGGGTTAAAGGTAGGTAAGGACCCACAACTTTTTCTTGATGAGGTGAAGAAGGTCACCCTAATTATACATTTCTTTGAATATGAGAGTGTAGAATTAGCATCCTATAGGCTGAAGAATATTTCTTATGATTGGGTAGTGATGTGGATGAAGAGTAGAGGAGAGGATGCAGCTCTCATGACTTGGCAAAAATTTTAGGATGCGTTCTTAGACAAGTTTTTCCCACTGTAGATAAGGGAAGATAAGATAGAAGATTTCAAGAACCTAAGGCAGGGCTCTATGATAGTGAAGGAGTATTGCCTTAAGTTCAACCAGTTGTCTAAGTATGCCCCTAATCAGATGGCTGACCCTAGATCAAGTATGAGTAAGTTTGTGACCGGTGTGTCTGGGTTGGTGGTCAAGAAGTATAGGACTGCTATGCTAAATGGAGACATGGATCTTTCTAGATTGATGTTGCACGCTCAGCAGATTGAGGTAGAGAATGCTAAGAAAAGAGAGAGAGAGAGTAAATAAGAAAGCCAAAAAAAGGTAGTTCTAGTTTTTCTCAGCCAGGGTCACAGGATGGTAACCGTTCTCAGCATAGTCAGAAGTTTTTAGTCCCAGCTACATCTTCAACTAGTGCACCAATACCAAAGTTTAGGAATAACAGTCATGATGGGGTGCCGGGCTCCAAGACCTAGGGTAGTGTGAGAAGTGATCATACCTATCCATTTTGTGAAGAGTGTGGTAGAAATCACCTAGGTGTGTGTAAATCAAGCAGCGACGTGTTTTTTGGATGTGGTGAGCCAGGCTACTGGCTGTAGGAGTGTAGAATAATGGCTCAGAGGGGTAGAGATTTGCGTCATTAGGGAGCCATTTCTAGTACCATTGGTGGTCAGTGCCAGGACACACTTTATGCACTCTAGACTCGCCATGTTCAGGAAAGTTCCCCTAACATAGATTCTGGTACGTTATGAGTCTTTTATCTTCATGGTATGCTTTGTTAGACCCTTTACTCCCAGTTGAGCTTAATTTTTCAGCATGAGTCAGTCAGTAAAGCTAGTAATTCAGTTTAACAGTCAAGTAGGCAAATTCGTATGGTTTGTTTTTCCCATCATGCCATCTAGCCATATTTTTAGAAGTCTCAAGGATTTAACTATTCCCAAATAGAGCGCCCTAGTAGTTGTAAGTTCAGCTCAGTTCTTGAATCATGTATTAGTTTCAAATCCCAGATATTCAGTCACGATTCAATCCGTAGGTGCCCTGTGCATCGCCCCAATATCTCAGTAGAGTAAGCATTCTTAGAAGGACACAGTCTCTCAGGGGGGGTGATAAACTATAACCCCCGAGCTATCATGTCCTAAACCCTCCAGTTTCTCCTTACGTAACAAATCCAGTTAGAATGGGGGTACTCATGGGTTGACCCCATGTATTCAGGGATTTAGTTTATCTCATGATATTTAGTCTATGTATCACATTCCAGACTCAGTTATGTCCTTATATTTCTGCACATGCATATTTAGTAAATGATCCTAAGTCAATGGTCGGTAACTTAGTATTATTGAGAATCTTTCCTATGAATGAGGTGAAGAGGTTTGTTAAGAAGGGGAAACTCAGCCCCCGATATGTCGGTCCTTACCAAATTCTCAGCCGATTTGGAAGTGTAGTTTACTAGCTTGAGTTGCCTTTAGATCTAGCTTCAGTCCATCCCATATTCCATGTCTCCTTGCTTAAGAAATTCTTAGGTGACCCAGCAGTTTTAGTCCCTAAAAGGGCCTAGAAACTTAGAACAGTCTCTTTCTCGAGGGAATCCTAGTCATGCAGTCATGAAACAACTCAGTCAAGAAATCATGCATCAAATATGCATGCTCTGTATGAGATTTCAGTTAATCAGTAATATTAGTCATGTAACCATTTTCAAATGTCCACACTCAGTGACTAAGTTTAGTTTATCTATGCCCTCAGCTTAGTTAGTCTCATTCGAGGACAAATGTTCCAGAGGAGGAGATATTGTAAAACCCCACAAATCCTAAGCTTAACTCAACCTTTAAAGCTTATAGAGAGGTCCCAAAGTTAGAAAAAAAATTCAGCTAGGTATTGGAATTTAGTCCTTTCTAAGCCCTTCGAACTTTTGTGAATTAAGTTATAACCTTCTCCACCTTGGAAAGTTAATTTCTAAGTTGGGTTATATTCAAGGATTGAAATAGCATGTCTCGGGTAAGTTTCAGATTTTTCGGATGAGGATTGGATCAAATACAAATGTCAAAAATAGTAACTCACTGTGATTAGACCACGTCGCGGTGATTATAGTGATGGTTTATCCATCATATCACGATGAAATCCATTTTAGTATTTGGAAAATTCCAGTAGCTCACCGCGATTAGGCCGCATCGCGGTGATGCTTAAATCAGCAAATGGCATGATCCAGTAGCTCACTGTGTTTAGGCCGTGTCGCGGTGAGCATAGCGATGGCCACTCCACCGCATTGCGGTGATGCTTTAATCTCTATTCTATTTACGGGATTTTTAATCCCAAGGGCATTTTAGACATTTTCCATGAACTACATCAGCCTAAAACACAAAATTTTTCCCATATGACCTAAATATATCATTATTCACTCAATTGTTCCCCAATTTCATCATCCTATCTCAAAAGCAAGAAACCTTACTTTCAAAAATTCAAGAACAAGGCTCAAGAATTCCTTCAAGAACCTTTAAGGATTAACATTCTAAGGTATGTTAGATGTTTATTCATGGGTCTCTTCCACCCATGAAACCCAAGAATCTCTTTTCAAAGTACAAGATTGTGTATTTATGAGTTTTCATGATTTACCTGAATTGAAGTTCATGTTTATGTTGTTGTTGGGTGTTAATTCATGTTTTAGATTACAAGTTCCAAGATTTGATCCTAGTATGTGATGATTTCCATGATGTTCAGGATAAATCCTTCAAGTTGTAAGTTCATTGATACAGCTATGATACCTAGATATAGTAAATTGTTGTAAAACCAAAGCATGTTCCCCTTATGTTTGATAAAATGCCTATGTGAATGAAGTAGTGCCATTATAGCATGTCAACATGAAATCCCCATTTATGTACAAGTTAATGCATGCTCAGTGTTTGATGAAAGTTCTTAGTGAATAAATCATGACACACTAATATGCATTCCTGTTCATGTACAAGTTCATGAATTTTAAGTGTTTGAAGAAATGCCTCATTGATTATATTGTGAATGATAGACTATTATCATGTTATTCAAAAATTGTCATGCTTTATATTATCCATGATATTGAGACCTAGAGGTATTTAATACCCCACAATTTAGCTTGACCACAGTAGTGTCTTTACCCATGGCATGTTACTGATTCAGTGTAAGTTAAAAATAGTCTCAGTCATACCATGATCAGTAGAATTTTGTTAGTTACAGAACTTAGAAAAACTTAGTAATCTCCATATCTGTCCAATCTAGTTTTAGTAGTTAGTTCAGAAACTCAGTGGCATTCAGTCAGATAACAGAATTTAGTAGTATTTCTTCAGTCAATGGAATCCAGTGAACTCAGTTAAATCAGCCAGGTAACATAATCAGTAATAGATTCAACCCAGTCTAGTACAGTTTAGTGTCTATTTAGTTGGGAGTAGGATTCAGCATTAAGCTAGAGCAGGTATGACGGCTTTCCCATCAGTTAGGCTGAGTTTTTACTAGTAGTCCCTGTACTCCAGAACTGCATAGCCAGCGTAGGATGAGGAGTCACCCGTTAGATTAAGACTTGGCTACCTCTCAGTGGTCACCCATTAGTTTAAGGTTGACTTCCTGTTCAGGGTCGCCCATCAGATAGTCTTGACCACAGTAGTGTCTTTACCCATGGAATGTTACTGATACCCTTTCTCCTGGGGTTATAGGTTGGACCTCACTAGTTCAGATTTAGGGCATGTCGGTTAGATAATTACTTCCCACAGTTTCAGTTTCAGTCTCAGTCTTTCGAATAGAACTCAGTTTAGAATTTTAGAAATTAGGACTGTCAGATACAGTCACATAGCTCAGTAAAGAACTCAGATAGTTATATCGATTTAGGATTGTTAGATACAGTCAATCAGTATCAGTATCAGCAGATTCAGAGATCACCCGCTAGATAGGCCTGATCTTAGGGGTCACCCATTAGATAGGATCGACCCCACAACAGTTATCAGTAATCCAGTACTAGTAGACTAAGTTATCAGTAATATAGATTATCATATTCAGTTCCAGTATACTCAGTCACAGTATGCGCAGTGTGTTTAGTAGTTACAGATCCTCCATGCATGCTAATCCAGCTCTTCGTATCATTTAGATAGTTATTATTCATGCATATGAAACCTTGTATTTAGCCTTACCTCCTCTAGCATACCAGTACACTCCCACATACTAACGCATACTTTTCTCTTATACTATAGTGTCTTATACCATAGGTTCAGATGCACGGGCTGCCTAGTACCCTTAGCAGTTCAAATTCAGCCAGCAACAGTATACTTAGCAGTGAGTCCTCATCATTCGAGAATGTTCCTTATTTTATTATTACATTAGATTTAGTATTTCAGTAGATGGAGTTAGTTGGGAGATTGTCCCATCAACTCCATAGTTCAGACAGATTAGAGACTTTTCAGACTAGAGTATTTTCAGACAGTTGTTTTAGTTTTGGTATTGTTATACCATACACAGTTGTATTTCAATTTTGAACCTTATGGAAAGTTTCTACCAAATTTCTGCATTATACAGTATTATTATTTAGTTATTGCAGCAGGTACCAGTGAAGGATTAGCTTGTGGTACTTTGTGATTATGAGCACCGTGTAAGATCTGGGGTTCAGAATCCGAGGTATTACATGTACTGAGAGTTAAAATGATCTTAGAAAATACGAGGTATTATAATATCTCCCTTTTGGGAACATTTATCCTCGAATGAGACTGATTATGCTGAGGTACACTGATAGACCGAGTTTACACACTGAACATGTACACTGAAACATGACTACATGAATGAACTATTGACAAGATGAGTTTTCATACTGAACATGCATATCTGATATATGAGTGCATGACTGAACTGATTCATGAATGCTTGACTGAATATGCAACGGCAAGGAATACAAAGTTTGCAATTGTAATTGAATTATGGATCTGAGTAAACCTAAGAAAGACTGTCATCTTAAGTTGAGAATACTAATGAACCTGAGATCATTTACTGAATATATGAATGGGAGAATAAGAACATAACTGAGGCTAAAACATGATACATGGACTGACTATCATGAACGGAATTGGGCTCTTGAATACATGCCATGACTTGGGAATGGTCATTCGGCTGAGATTGGAATGAGAGGGTCAACTTATGAGTACCCATTACTCCAAAATGGATTCATTACGTAAAGAAAAACTGAAAGGTTTAGGACCTGAAAGCTCAGGGGTTATAGTGAATCTCCCTCTTGGGACATTATGTCCCTCGAAGAATGTTGAATTGGCTGAGATACTAAGAAATACTGAGATGATGCACGAGGCACCTACAAACTTAATCTGACTGACTATTTAGGATCTGAAACTGAGGCATGACACGTGAATTGGGCTAAACTCATAACTACCCGGTTGTGCCATTTTAGGGTAGTCATAGTCACGAGAATCCAGATAGTACGACTAGATGGAAAGATAAAGAAAACATATGAACTTGTCCGCCTGATTGCTAAACTGAATTGATGGCTGTACAAACTATCTCATCCTGAAAATTTATACTCGACTAGAGCATTTCTTGACACTCTTTCTATAAAGTTCTACTTACTTTAGGGAGCAAGGAAATCTTGGCATGTCCTGAATGAGAAATAAGAAATCACAGCATGGCTAAAATTTTATAATATGGGGTGAGGCCTACGAAACATCATCTAAGATAGAGTTACTAAGCCTTATGCACTATAACTACAAATTTTCACGCTTAGACATATTTATCGAATACTCTCTCAACTATACCCTCCACCTTAATACAACACTTCACCTGAGACTACTGAAAATATTCACATGGACACTGAGCACGATTGTGTAAACATGCTAACTTATTTGGTTAACTGGATAACTGATAGCTGAATACTGGTCATGCAAAATTAAATTATACTTAACCTGAATAATTGGACTAAAACTATAGAGTACTATGTATATGAGGTAAGGACTGACTGAGGAACATGGGTTAACTGAGCATGAATTCATGGAAACAGTATTATCTAGGAATGCAAGACTAAGTGCATAACGTGATTCTAAAATACTGAGATACTATCAACTGAATAACTGATAATTGTACTCTTTGGTCAAGCAAACCTGAAACTAGACTGAGTTTTGAACTGAGACTGTGACTGAGTTCTGATAGCTACGTTATAGGGACTGGCATAAATCGAGGATCTAAATGTACACTCACACTCTGTATTTTCTGAACTTCTTATCTCAGGAAGAATTCTGATTTTTTCTCTAGTAACTAAATATAACCTCTTACTAGCTATTCACCCGCACACTAACATGACATTCAAGCCTATCTTTATAACTATAGCCTAGGGTAAAACAAGCTTGCACCAATCTTTTCTTGACATGAAACATTTACTTTCTCCCACTAAGCAACTACTCATCACTACAACATTTCATAAGGAAAGTTCACTGAAGGTTAAAACATGGGGCCCTGAAGCATGAACGGCACTATACCGAACTTGACACTTAATTAAGGCTTGAGGAATAGAACATCAACATCCTGGATTTATCAAGAGATCTAGACTGAGGATATACATGACATAATCTGAATTTAGCTGATTGTTATGAGTGTAGAAGGAGTCATGGAAACTGAGTATACTTTAAGCATGAGTACATGAGTCACGAGCTGCATGACCTTTTCTATGTATAGGGAACGTGATTCATAACACTGAGTGAATTGGAACTGCTCATACTAGGAACTATAAGTGTACATGATATTTTTTAATGTGCAAAAATACGAGCTATGATCATAGAGATAACATGTACTACGTGAGTAGATATCATGATAGCTGAAGTGCAAAACTTTGCACTGAGGTAAGGATGGGTTGGGCATCAACCTCTCCCATTTCTTCTCTACACATACTGATATTACTACTAAAATCTGAAAGTCTGACTTGGTTACTTGTGCTACCATCTCCTTTTTAGCTTAAAGCTATTATTCTAAGTCCGTGAACCCCCTTAATAAATTCTAAATCAAACTGAAACCACTTTACTCTTGAGCTCGAGATATACCAATACTCGTGAACACTAAACTTATTCTAAAGGAATACTCCTGATAATGTAAGGTCCATTGCTAGTACTTCCTTCTAATATATGATTCTTATCTTTTTATCGCCCCAACAATCATCATATAGCAACCTCAACACTGACTAACTTAGAATTCTTAACTCTTCTTTCTACTGGTTCAATCTAGAGATTCAAACTTAAATTAACTGAAACTGAGGTACTACCCCTTTATTCAAGGACTGGTTCATTAAGGAACTAAAATAGAACGACTCTATTACTCAAATTAACTGAAGGGATTTTCTGAAATACTGTAACCGAACAATTTCTGTATACTCATCTGGCTGGAATAGATTTACCTACTGAGGTAAGAACTAAGAAATGTTCTATTAAGATTTCTAGTCTGACTTAAAGTTGACTGTCATGATTAGAGTTACAAAAAGCAGAGAATCTCCAGGATCTAATAAGGCATGAATATGTAAATGGAAGATCTGTAACGTACCACTAACCACATCAGGAAAACTTTCCTAATCTTGTTAAGACTGAAGGGCATAAAGCCTATTTGGGCGCTGCCCACTGGCGGAACTGGAAGTAGCACCCAACTGATTCGAGCGATCGGACTGAGCTGAAAGATAGTTGTACTGACCCTATTGGCGCAAATACCTTCCCCTCCGAGCCATTACTCTACACTCCCACATCCTGTGGCCCAGCTTACCATATTTAAAATATACATCACTACCAACTCTATATGCACCTAGGTGATGTATACCATATTTTTTGCAAAGTGAATGGGTACGACCACTACTCACACTACCCTGGGTTTTAGAGCCTGGTGCCCCATCATAACTGTTATTCTTGAACTTTGGTACTAGCGCACTAGCTGAGGATGGAGCTGGAACTAAAGATTTTGGATAAAACTGGGAATGGTTACCGCCCTCTAACTTAGGCTAATTGAAATTGAAACTACCTGTTCTAGCTCTCTTGCTCTCTCTCTCCTTCTTCTTAAGCTTCTGCTCCTCAATCTGTTGAGTGCGAGTCAAAATCCTAGGTAGGACAATAGCCTACAAATTGTTCTGAGAAACTACTGAATTAGCTAAAGTTGTGAAAGATATGCTCGTCTAGGGATCTTCCTGAATGGGCTAAGGTGCTGATTGATTTCCAATTCTTCTTTTGTTAGTCTTTTTGGAAGGCATGTTCTATAACCAGAAGGAAAAAAAGGATTAGAATGAGAATTTAGCTTGAGCTCATACTCACTCGCATGACATGAATACTGAAAGAAGGGAAACTTTTCCTAAAAATATCTCATAGCTTCTTGTCCATAAGTGTGGCACACTATACACCCATGCACAAGACTCTACTAGATGCGGATTTTAGATAGGGATCTTTTAAATCTTACGCTCTGATACCAAGTTTGTAATGCCCCGAGAGTATACCCTGGGTGTCACACGGAGGTTACGACCCCGAAGGATCACAAGCTAACCCATGATTGATATCTGCTGTGAGCACTGAATAATAATACCAAAATAAATGTGGAATTAGGATGAATTACCATAAGGTTCAAAATCTAAATACTGATAAATAATAACAACATCTGGTAAAACATCTGAAAACTAAACACTATCTCAACTGGTCTAGTCTAAAAAGCCTCTAAATTGAATTGTCTGAATGTGGAGTTGATGGGACAAGACCTCAACTAACTCCGACTACTGAACTAATGATAAACTAAAATAAAAGTATATCCTTGATAGAAGAGAACTCACAACTAAAGCTGTGACTGCTGATTAGATCTATCTAAGCACAATCAGGAACCTGAGCATCCGAACCTATGATATGAGACATCATAGCGTAAAGAAAAAGTATGCATCAGTACGTGGAATGTACTGGTATTCTAGATGAGGTAAGAATGAATGTAAGTGTTCATATGCATGAAAAATAATTGACTGAATGATATAAAGTAACTGGGTATGAGAGTACATGGATAACTAAAACTGCTGTAAATATTGAGTATGTAATAATGTGCACATACATATATATACTGTATCTGAGCTTTTCTGAAGCTAAGTACTGAGTTTTGATAACTGAGTAACTAATATCTGAAGTTACTGATAACTGAATTATTGATACTAAGTGATTGCATCTGACAGTTCTAATTCTGTAGAACTGAACTAAATTCTAAACTGAGACTGAAACTGAGATTATGGGAGGTAATCATCTAACCAACATACCCCAAATCTGAGCTAATAGGGTTCCAACCTGTGACCCCAATTGGAAGGGTGCTAATACCATGCCATGGGTACTAACACTGGAAAACTAGTATGCTAAGCCTAGCTGACGTGTGACACTTGGGAGGATCCAAGCCTAATCTAACGAGTGACCCCTGGGAGGTAGTCAAGCCTAGCCTGATGGGTAACTCCACATCCTGCGCTAGCTACGTAGTTCTAGAGTATAGGGACTGCTACAAATGACTCCGGCTCTCTAACGGGGAAGCCGTCATCCCTGCACTCGCTTGGTGCTAAATCTTAATACCAACTGAAAGACACTGAACTGAGTATACTGAACTGGACTGGACTAATACTGAGTTTACTGAGTTTTCCTGAGTACTGTAACTGACTAAATCCTACTGATTGTGACATGGCTGATACTATTCTATAACCGATACTGGCTCTAGATAAACAACTCGATTGTCAGGTATTAAATACCCCCAGGACTCGATAGAATGAAAAGTAGAACATAACATAACCATAAAGGCACAAAAATACTTGCTTGCTAACAATACACTCATTTAGACATTCTGTCAAACACTTGATATACATGATCTTGTGCATGAATGGAACCACATATTAACATATCATGTTTTCACTAGTCAAGCCACATAAGCATTTGATCACACACTTGTAACGCATTAACTTGTACATAAATGAGGAATACACGTTAGCATGCTATAATGGCATTATCTCACTTACATAGATAATTCATCAAATACATGAGAAGCTTACTTGGTTCATTAAATCATAAACACTTAGGGTTAATATGGTTACGACAATCAACTTGCAAATTGAAGGGTTTATCATGAATATCATGTAATTCAACACATACTAGGATCAATTCTTGGAACTTATAATTCAAATCATGGATTAAAACCCAACAATAACATGAACATGAATTCAATTCAACTAAATCATGGAAATTCATAACTACATAATCTTTGTATTTTGTAAAAGGGGTTCTTGGACTTCATGAGGGAAAGGAACCCATGAATGAATACCTAAAAAAATTTGGAATGTTAATTCTAGAGGGTTCTTGGAGAAATTCTTGAGCTTGTTCTTGAATTCTTGAACTAAGGTTTTTGCCTCTTTGAGAGAGAATGTTTTCTTCTTGAGAGAAAGTGAGGAAATAATGAGATATTAGGTTATTTAGGGTATAAATCCAGTATTTAGGCTGATTAGGGATTTTAAAAATTGACCAAATAGCCCCCGAAATTAAATAACGGAAGCTGAAAATCTTGATTTTTCACCCCCGGCGTGATGCGGTACAATCATGCCAGCTCACTGGAAAGTGGATGATTAGGAACTGGGCGAATGGTGCGATACAGCGCCATCATGGTGTCTCACTGGATGGGAAACTGGGCCTTGGCGCGATGCGCCATTATCGCAGAGCAACACTGGAAAAGTGAAAATTGAGAAATTGGTTGGTGGTGCGAAATGGTGGTATCGCGTTGGCTCACTGAAAAATGAAAATTGCTATTTGGACCACCTCCCTGACGCGCTGAAGTACCAGGTGGTACACTATTTCACTAAAATAGCTCTAACTCTTCGCCCGGGTATCGGATTTGGGCAAACTTTATATCGTTGGAAAGCTGACTAAATTTTCTATGCATCGGTAAGATCTAAACTAAGAAATACTGAGTATTTAGAAAAATTTATATGGAATAACTCATGTACTGAGAGTTAAAATATTACTGCACTATTGTGCTTCGGTTCCAAAATTGATACCAAAAAACTCAAGTGGGTCCCACTTATGGAAAATACATTTTTAAGGTCAACCCAACATTCATGCATGAATGAGGAATCATAACACTCAAGAAAAGGGTGAAAACAAAACAACTTTAGGGCTAAAATCAAGCCCAAAGCTATATTGGGGTTTTAAGGCAAGAACCAAGAAATTCATCAATAAAGTGATGAAATATTACCTTAATTCAGATGATAATCATGATAAAAATTGTTAATAAACCTCCTAAGACACCCACAAGACTCAATTTTGAATTATTACACTCATTTAGGGGTTCCAGGTCTCAAAATGGGTTAAAAATAGCAAATAGCCAAAACGTGGCCTATAGGATCCTTATATACCCATACCAAGCATGGGGATGTCTCTGTCGTTATCCTAGGGACCATTATTGCACTATCACGATTACAGTAGGCCCTATACGATCGTGATGCACCAGCACCAGCAAAATCAAAACTAGTTTTTGATCGAAATTCATTCGATTCTGGTTTACGCAAATGAACTATGTTACCTCACTAAATTCAACGTTTTTGTTGTATTGGTGAAGTTGGATTTTTCATTCAAGGTTGTTTAGACCAATTGTGGGTCCCACACCTATATCAACCAATTTTTCTACTTTCTGACCAATAGATCGAAATGAGTTTGGGTGCATTGGGACCCGAACCAAAGGTTTAAATAGCCTAAAATTGATATTCTGGATCTACTGGTAGGGGTGTTGTTAAAAACCAAACCGAACCGCGACCCAAACCAAACCGATTAAAAAAACCGACATTTGATTAGGCTTGGTTTGGTTTGGTTTTAAATTTTTAAAACCGATACTTATGTGGTTTGGTTTTGGTTTTACTCCAAAATAACCGAAAAAATAACCAAACCAAACCGATAAAAATTATATATATACACATATATATATATATGTATATATATGTATACACACACATACATATGCATATATAAATTATTTATATATTATTCATAAATAAAATATAAATATTTTTTATATTTAAAATTTTAGTCATGAATTTAAATTTATTCATAGAACTTTTAGTCATATGTCTCCATCTAGTTGATGGTACATAATGAGATTTTATATGATTTTCGCACTTTAAAAGGCAAAATGATACTAATTGTGAAAATTATCTTGTTGTCTATGAGATTTTATTGGTAAGTTTTATTAGACTATAGATAATCACTAGTTTTGAACTTTTTTTTGGTCCCTATTGAGCAAAAAAAATTAAGTGTTTACCTTTTGGGGGTTTATCATATCATTCTCTTATATGTAGTTTCTAAATACTTTCGTAGAAGCGTTCATATGGTGTTGTTCATGGCTTTGCCTAAGTATAACACTAAATTGACATCTTAGTTACAAGATTGAGGAACAACACTCGGTGACATCTCATATGTTGGATTGGATCTCTTTTTAGAAAAATTTCAACTTTTGTCATTAGCTAAAGTTATAAACTGAACCGAACTAAACCAACATTGGTTTGGTTTGGTTTAAGAAATTTAAAAGCTGGCTAAGTTGGTTTGGTTATGGTTTTGACCAATAACCGAACTATACCGACCCATGAACACCCCTATCTGCTGGCACAGTTGGAATTTACATCTGAGATTATCTTACTGAAGTTTTCGCTCGGTGGCCATTTAGAACCAGCAAAGATACAAAAATAAAGAATTGTCTCTAAAAGTTAAGAGAACTTCCCAGTAATTGAACCGTCAATCCCAGCAAGTCATAAACGACTTGGGGGAGCTATGGAAAAGCTAAAATAGAGAAAACAAGTGGGAATATGAAAAATGACCAGAAGGGTCATTATAATATCCACTATTAAAAGAATTTTCATCCCCGAAAGTCAATGGATCAAAAGAATCACAAAATCTCAAAAGAATGAGGTACTAGGCCTGCATGATCCAACCCTGACTTCCCAGATAACCTCAATGAAGAGAAAATGCTTCTAAGGGATTTTGCCACAAGTATTCTTTTTTTTCAACTAGCATCTCTTACTTTACTTCTAACTAGGCAAAAGTCAGCTTCAACCACCAACTGGTATCCAACTAAAGTGGAAAATCCTGATGTACACAAATCTAAACCATAACATGCTGATACCATCTTTAAACTCGCACAAATTAACAAAGGCTCATCTAAGCCAAAAACAAACCAAGACACGATTCATGCAACTGACTCTAAATCCAAATATACACTTCCCTTATCAAACCATACTTAATGTATACTCCAAACTAGGAGGAAAATAACCAAATTCCTGATCGCGTAATCTCATTACATAAAACTCAAAGAAATAAAGTTGATACACTGAAAGTCCATATGGCAAACATAAGAATAAGATCATAAGGCACTTTCTAGGCACGCAAATGGAGATAATCAAGGAATGAAATATAAACCTATGTTACAACTAGCCCTGGTGGTAATCAACACTTGAGTCCAAAAGATTTAGGTTTAACTACTCGACTATCCACTCCAGGATGTCCCGTTAACCAAGAATGGAGCCATACTAAATCTAACTCTAGTACATTACTATCACTGAGTATATCATCCAAAATTTTCAAAGAAAACTGATGGATCATAGTCAAAATTAAATGGACCAATACTGGGTCCATGGACTATCATCTGAACACTTATCAACTATAATCCATCTGAAGTCGAAATGACCAAATAGGTAACTGTAGAGTAGGCTCAACCAGCCTATAAATGAAATCTGAACTGAGATGACTACGAAAATAAATGTTGCACTCAGATCTACAACTCTTAGTTGAAATATCCACCCCAAGAGTGAATAGCTCGATCTCAACTACCCAAACCAAACCTGAAGATAGGTGTGCATTAATACTCCAAATCCATCATGACTCCCAAACCTCTATTCTAAGGCGCCAAATATGAAATTGAGCCAACAAATCCAAACTATGGTCAAATACATACAACGACCATACTATCTAAATTGTTAATCAAATTAATCGAGACCAACCTAACATGTTTAGTAAGTAAATAGAGTATGTAGTGGGTTTAATTTTGCAGACAACGGAGGCAAATTGTTTAGAAGAAGGGACAAGGCATTTGGCAATTATGCTTGAGACTACTTTAGTTGAGGACAGGAAAAGAGCACCAAGGATGATAAGAAAGTTTCCACAGTTTGTTAGTAGGTTCTTTGGTATTTTGGTAAAGATGTTGCTTGATATTGTTGATGACGTTGCTTGGAATAGATCCAAGATTGAGCATAAGGTTGCAGGGGAAACAAATAATTATAGTATTGGTCAGGATTGTTTGGATAGGTTGTGTTGGTGTAATATACCACAAGAATTAAATTATAAGTAAAAAAGTAAAATGATCAAAATATATATAAGTATCTTCGGGCTGAGAGATGAATATATTTCTCTCTTTAAGGAGATTCAAACCTACTACTGCATAATCTATACCGATCTTGTAGTATATGTCTTGACTTATCCCCTTCAGGATACAACAACACAACAACATCGTACAACTCAAGTATCTCCAAATTAGTTGAAGAGTCCAAAGCTTCACCAAAAGAACACCTTCCTTAAATATATAATTTAAGCTTCACCAAAAGAACACCTTCCTTAAATATATAATTACTCTCATTGTATTGTGAATATTTTTAAAGACTTAGAATATTTTCTGTCTCAACTCTCTCTTTCACTAATATAATTACTCTCTTCTACATTCTCTAAGTTTTCCTATCATTAGAAAAATATGCAAGACCACCTCTATTTATAGGAGAGTTTTTATCCTTGTAATTGTTGGAACTAAACCAAGAATTTGAAGATTGGAGAGAAATTCTCCAACACAAACTAGAAATTGAATATTGAAGAGATGTGATCCAATACTACAATGATGAAAAGAAAAGGCAGGAGCATACAACTTTAAATTTTCGGGGATGTTGGAAATAATATTCAAAGTTAAAGTAGAAAACCTAATTTGTTTAGGATTTCATATTTTTGTATTTTCTTAATTCATGTCTAATTAGGATTATGATTTTTTTTATCCCAGTTCATATAGGAATAGACTTTCTAGTCCTAGTTTAAATTGGTTGTTAGTATTATAAATAGGGGTGTTCTGTCATATATTTGGTGTAAGGAGAATAATAAGAAGAATTATCTAACTTTATTTAATAAAATATTTTCTTTAAATTGATATTAGATCTTCAAATTGAAATATCCATAATTTTCTATATATGTCGATTCTCACACGAGGCTCTAATAGGATCTCACACAAGCTCTGACAAGATCTCACACCATCTCTGATACCAATTTGAAGAAAATAAAATTAGTCAAAGAAATAATATAATCCCAAGTGAAAGACCCAACAATCACTAAATAGGAGAAATTAATTAAACAATAGAAAAAAAGTATGAGCGTTTATTCAATAACTTAAAAAAGCTCTTGAATTTCTACTCTGACTACCACACAACCTAAGAAAATATGTTTCATGCACCCCTATTTATAGTAATGCACAACCAAATTAAACTAGGGACTAGAAAACCTATCACTATATGAACTAAGATAA
The DNA here is from genome assembly GCF_002878395.1 of Capsicum annuum. Lineage (NCBI taxonomy): Eukaryota > Viridiplantae > Streptophyta > Magnoliopsida > Solanales > Solanaceae > Capsicum > Capsicum annuum. The sequence goes on from NW_025820303.1 coordinate 2,294,119, forward strand.
CCAAATCCTAATCATAATTAAACATGAATTAAATAAATACCAAAAATATTAAATCCTAAATGAATCAGGATTCTTACTTTTAACTTGTAAATATTATTTCCAACATCCTCCATAATTCAAAGTTGTATACTTTTTCCTTTTCTTGTTATTGTTGCGGTATTGGAGCACTTCTCTCCAATCTTCTGTTTCTAGTTTGTGTTGGAGAATGTACCTCCAATCTTTTATTTCTTGATTTGATTCCAACACAGCCTCCCTTAAATTAAGATTTTCAAATTTAAGCATGCCATGAATAATATCATGTCTTGTAGTAGTCGGGTATTTTATATTTTCCATCAATTTTCTAATCTATGTTGTGTCAACAAACTTGCGCATGCCATTGTGGGGTTCTAAGTTGAAATGTGAATGAAAAATAAAGCAAATAAATGGAGAAAAAAGTAAAGTGTGTTTTCACTTTAAGGAAGTAATGTTCTCCCATATTTGTGGGAGAAATAAACTTTCTTATTATTATTTTGAGAAGCATTCCTTCATGTGGATAGTGAGGCAAAAACAAAGCAAGCCTCACGTCGTCATCACCGTTGCTCGCTCAACTCAGATTTGGATTTGAAAAATGATAGATCGAGATATTATATTCTTGAACAAAATTCATTTAAAACTTGAGAATTGGTGAAGTTTTTAATCTAAGAATCCAACAAAAAATATTTCTCCATTTCAAACGTACATAGCATGTGCAGACGCATGTCACAATGTACGTAAAAGGGACGCGGACCTTAGAGGCACTATTTTGAAGTGGAAAAAGAACTTGTGTGCGCAGGTCATCACCTGCAGAAATAGGTGGAGTCTACAAAAGAGATGAAACATTCTGAAAATTGAAAATAAGTAACCTACAACCACATGTGGTCTACCTATGCATGCAAGTGGGGTCCGCAGGTTGGCAATATTTTAGAAATTTGTGTCTTCTCAAGAACCACCGGTTCTTTTATAAAACAACACCTTTTGGATATAAATACCTAAAATTTTTATCAGGTAAAGGCACAAAATTTAAAGTGAATAAACATCTTCATCTTCTAAAAAAAACTCTAGTGTGATCTTCTAACAGTTGAGTGAGTTTATTGTTAAGAAAATTTGACGTACCACTATTTTCTAAAGTTACTTATTGATGTCACCCAAACTAAACCCTCATACAATATGGTTGTTGTCAAATTAAAATAACCCAACTAGGTTGGGGCCAATCCTACAGGAAATAGGTCAAATCTGTCTCTCAAACTTATTGAAGTAGCCAAAAATATAGAAAGGTAAATGGGGGGATTATGTGGTGAACAGTGAGAAGTGATAAGTATTGAATGCTTTTGGTTATAAACAATCTAAAATGAACACTATGACTGTGTTCCTCCTGGCTCTCTAACTTCGTAGGTTTATAGTACTCAATCCAACTATCTCACTACCACGCATGAACCCGACAAGATAGGTATCACCAATTGTCATGTGAATTTCTTGGTAAACATCACTCTTTACCTTGTGAGTCTCAGAGTGTCTCCTTTCAAAATATTATCTTTGATCCTAGTTTAACTATCACCTTATAGGTATCAAGTTATTAGATAAGAGTTGATAACCTCGAATCACTATTGTAATTCTCTTTTCCCAATCTTAATATCTCTTGTATGGATGCTCTTGAATATAATCAAGTTCTTAGTATTGGCCACTACTAAGAAAACAACTATACTGAAGAAGATCACAATGCAAGCATAAACAATGATCTAGAAGAACCTCACACTTTCTCTACTTTGTTATTCTTCTAGGTTTCCCACAACCCAAGCTAAGAAATTTAGCCACTCATAGTTGCAATAAATTCCATGGAATTCAATAAATAAAATGTAGAAGAAATCTCACAACAATGGAAGAATAAATCCCAAAGTTTCAATTTAATTAATCAACCAAAAACCAAGAACAAAGAGATTTCAAGATCAAAAGTCAACCTTAGAATCAAATATATGTTTGTAAATAGTATGAGTGTATAAAAGTGCATAACTAACTAAAAACATCAAAAGAGTATTTATAGATTACATAAAAACCCTAAAAACCCAAACCAAAACATACAGGAAAACTAAGTCGGTGGCCTAGTACGATGCCACTTATGGGTTGTAAGTGGCACCTACGCCATGTAGGTGGCCATCTTAGGTGACATGAAACTTCAATTCTGTAGTATATCTTTTGCACTGGTACCTACGGGGTGTAAGAGGTACTTACGTCCCATAGGTTTCCTCATCATAGTACCATAAGACTTTTTCAAAATTAGCTTCTTTGAACTTCAATTCTCTGAAACTTACACTGGTATCAATCGCACCGTAGGTGGTACCTATGCAGCGGAAGGTGAACCCTCGTAACTGATAGTCAACAACTTTATCTTTCAGGTCCTCTGAAGTTCCAAAGTCTAAGACTAATGAACTCTAATTATTCCTCGTAAGTGTAACCTACGACACATAGGTTGCATCGTAAGTTGGATTTTTTGTAGCTTTCACTTCTTTTTCTTTTGTTTGGCTCCAAAAACTTAGTTTTCTACAAAATAGACACAAAAACACATCATATCTCCTAAAATAAACCTAAGTACTTGCATATTTTTTTATTTTAAGCATCAAAAGTGTCATAAAACCATGGAACATCAATGCCCTCAACTTAGAACATTTGCATTTACTCAAGAAACAAAAACATAAAAAAAAATACAACACGATGATTTACCAAGAGAAACCTAAGATACCTAGGGCTGTCAATCCCAATTTCAGCCAAAAACATAACCCCTTCCTATTTTAATCTTTTCAAAACCAAATTTGTGGATCAATGTAGTCCAACAATGTGACACAAGGAAATCAAGTTATGGCATTATATTAGCAACACATAATCAAGCATATGTACAAAGAACACTACCCAAACTAATAAGCAGCTCGCAACATAACCCATGTACCCTTTCAATAAAGAAGTCCCACTCACTCAATAAAATCATGCATGTTAATGCAGGGCCAATCATGAGAAACTCACACTCTCAAATAAAGTTCCAACTATGCACATAGAATACTATAGGCTTGCCCTTATTTTTTTTCCTTACTTTTTCGGATAGTTAAACCAGGATCACTATAGGACTTTACTCGGCTTGTAATATAGGCTTGGGAGCAGGTATGGTACATTTGGGAGTTCAGTGACTAAACCTCCTTGGTTCTACAGTTATGTTTGGGATCCACTTATCAACCTATTTTTCTTTTATTCTACCCTCATTTCTCCCCTTACTCCTTTATTGTTTATTTAGGCTAGGTGCGGTTTATTTTATTCTTTCTTTTTCTTTTTCAAATATATATTTTTTTTCTTTTTTTTTCTACCACACCTAACCCTATTTTATTTTCTCTTATTTATGCCTTTCTTTATGACCACTTCTAGTTATGCACCCCTATGATATCCATCCTCAACTTAGGCAATTTGCCTGAGTTGAGGTGCATAATGTTGAAGGAGGACCAGGGCCAAAATAGGTTCATTATATTTAAACTAGGAATATGAAAACAAGAAAAATAGTCTAACAAGCTCAAAATAGGGATCAAGGGATACTTATTCTCATTTGGAAGGTCGTTTAGGCTAAAAATGGACTAATTGAAGAACGACCTATGATTCTTTTCTAACCGACTATCCTATAACCTATGATGAGTAACCAGGCAAGTTCTAGATTCAACACACAATGGGAACTAAGTATGCATCTCTCACACACATGGCACAAGGTTGTATCAAAAACTACTACCTATCCAGTTCATGCAAATGCTAGATTTAATTATTAGGTCCCTAATTCTAATGCCATAATGAGATTTAGAGTGGTCAAATATATAAGTACATCATACTGTTGAAAATAAATTTTTTGGAGGGGTATTATTTTTCTAACACATTTAAGCAAAATCATAATAAAATGCATCAACTACCCTTGGGTATTTATTTTTCTCCTAGTTTAACAAAAATAACACAAAACAAAACACAATATGTCCTAAACATTCTAGCTCTACTAAAAATAGACTCCAGAGAAAAGAAACACCGTAATAAAAACTCTAAGAGGATATCTAGACCCGCAAGTATCCCCACGCCCATCAAATAGACATGTATTTTTCCCTAATGCATTACGCCGCTAAAAAACAAGAGAGTTAGGAACATACTTGTGTCACCTTAGGTGCGTAGATCTGGCGTTAATCATACGAACACAAATGCAAAAATAACAAGATACCTTTGGTTTCCTCCCAAGTAGCACTTGATTTAACGTCGTGGCATAATGTGGGAACCTTGGCTACTCAAATTTCCTAAAGATAGCTAAAGGATTGGCCTCCAGGGTTATCAACACACCTTATCATCGAAATCACCATATGTCAGGTAGTTGCTTCATGGTTCAGCGAATATTTAATGTTACCTCATCATCATTCAACCTTACCTTAAGATCTTTTTTCTTTATATCCACCAATGCTCTACCCGTGGCCAAAATAGTCTCCCCAAAATTATGGCCATCTCAAAATCAACTTCATAATCCAAGACAACAATGTCGTCAGGAAAGATAAAGATGTCCACCTTTTCCAAAACATCAAACGATATACCCATTGGCTTTTTCACTATCTGATCTGCCATTAACAACTGCATCGTAATTAGTTTGGGAGTTCTTAATCCCAACTATTTGAACATTACCAATGACATCAAGTTAATATTAGAACCCAAGTCACACAGAGCTGTGGAAAATCTAGATGTCCCAATGGTGCAAGAAATTGTGAAAGCACTGAGATCAATTTTTTTATGCTAGAAATCTGGATGTAACCACACTACAATGATGCAACCCACCAATATCCTCATAACTTACAACTCTCTTCTTTGTCACCAAATCCTTCATAAATTTTACGTACTCAGACATCTGCTCAAGAGCTTCAAGAAGAGGGATATTCAAATTTAACTCTTTTAGCATAGCAATAAACTTTTTATACTTTCGTTCTTCTTTATTTTTCTTTAACCTTTGTGAAAAGGTTGGGGAAGGGGGTCGCGAAATAATTTTCATTATAGGCTCAACTTTTTTCTCCTCTCATTTAACCTTCTCAACACGTTATCAACACCCATCAATTTTTATGATGACTCACCACTAGTCATAAACTTTTCAAATTCTACTTTGGGTTCCTCATCAATATTAACCACATTGTTCCTTGGACCATCAACCACAAGCATAAGGGGATCAATAGTACCCATACAACTTTAAGTGGTGATGGCTAGACATTGATCATCGTTCTTCTAATTTTGCACAGTATTGCTCGAAAGAGTGCCCGATTGACGCTAACTCAATGTGGCTGACATTTTGCCAAATTGTTGCTCAAGTTGATTGATTGCATAGCATGAGATTCTACCTTTTGGAAGAGTCCCAAAATATTTTCTTAATCTTCTTAAGTCAACTTTCTTGACTTTCATAACCCTTTACCAACTTTGACAATATAGCCTCCATTCCAGAATCAACATCTTTGCTCTTTGGCAGAACATAAACACCATTATTCTCCTTATAGTCATCCTTACTCCTCCAGTTACCATCACTTTTTTAGCTCTAATCGTTATATATATCCCCTAGTAGTTTCAACCTCGGTTCCCTTTCCTCGATTTCTAATTATCTTAAGCAGGCAATTTTCCCTTGGCTAATAAACCCACCAACTCTCTATCTAGATACTTTGTCTCTTCATTCACATTAGAATTATCTGACCTGGAAGCATGACCTTGTGCACCCACAACATTCACATTCTCAGAATTCATAGTTGCAAACTACTCCATTAGTAACCCAATCTCTATCCTCAGCTGCACAACCTCTTAAGCCACTGAATTATCTATAACTATATGCTCACCAAAAGCACCAATAGTATAAGTTTTGAAACCTCTCTCTGTCTCCTGAGTATGCCACCTTCGATTGGTAAGAGAGATTCGATCTAAGATTTTTGATGCTACATCCTAATGCAAGTTCATGAATGCTCCGCCAGTAATAGTATCCACCATAGATTTGGAACTAGTATTCAAGACATGATAGAAAATCTCCAATAGATTTCTCCCTAATATTCTGTGATTAGGCACCATTATCAACTTCTTCTTAAACCTTATACATTGGTTCAGAATGTATTTACCTAATGATATAGATCTCGTCCTTCAATTATAGAATTTTGTCCAAAAGGAAAAAATAATCTAAAAACTATTTCCATAACACATTCCAAGTAATAATTGACCTACGAGGTAGCTCCCTTAACCACAATGTTGCTTCACTAGTTAGAGAGAATGGGAACAACCTAAGTCCCAATACTTCCTGATCTACCCCAGGTATATATAAGAAGTATGAATTCCAAAAAAAATTTTGAGGTTCATATTTGCATCATCAGTTGGTTAGCAAGCAAACATATTTTTCAGATTCAACAAAAGGGTCATAACACTAGTAATATTGAAATTCACCACTTGGGTAAACTCAATAAGAATGATGTCTCCTATCTTGATAGGCTCTACATACCCCATAACTTTATCTAGATCTTTACATGCTGGAAAATACTAAAAAGTTAGGGGGTAATAGAGCTGTATATCTTCTATCTTTATCAAGTTTTGCTCGATGATCAACTTATTACCTCTATTTTTCTTTCTCTGCCTCTTGAGCTGTATGTTAGGAAGCCTTATTATTCCTTCTTTTATTTTCTTTTCCTAATAACCATGTAGTTGTTTTATAGATATCTCCTGAGCACGTAGAGAGGCAAGTCCTATGGATCATCATGAGGCAGTTCATGATGAGTTTCACAATAGTGTGATGGCATCTTATGATTCTATTATAGGATTCTTTCTGGCTCTGTATCAAATAGGATTAATGGATTGCCTTGACTCCTAGTACTGTACATACACCAGCATACACCCTAAGAAGAATAGAAAAGTAAATGTTCAAAACCTCAACAACTTGAATCAATAAATCCGCAATTGTATTCCCAAACAACGGCACCAAAATTTGATGTCACCCAAACTATACCCTCCAAGAAGATACAATATGGTCTTGGTAAAATTATAGTAACCCAACTCAGTTGGGGTCGATCCTATGGGGAATAGGTCAAATCTATCTCTCAAACTTACTAAAGTAGCAAAAAGTGCAAAACGTAAATGGGGGCTTTTGTAGTAAATAGTGAAAGTGACAAGTCTTGAATTCTTTTGGTTGTAAACAATATGAGATTAACACTAGAACTATGTTCCCTCTGGCTTCCTAACTCTGTAGGTTTATCGTGCTCAATCCAACTATCTCACTATCATACATGCAGAACCTGATAATAGAGGTTTCACCAACCGTCTTATGAACGCCTTGGTAAATCTCACTCTTCACCTTGTGAGTCTCAGAGTGTCACCTTTCAAACCCTTATCATTGATCCTAGTTTAACTATCTCCTTATAGGTATCAGGTAATTCGACAAATGTTGATAGCCTTAAATCACTATTGTAATCCTCTTTTCCCAATCTCAGTCTATCTTGTGAAGAAAATCTCAAATATAAAAAAGTTCTTTGCATTGGCCATCGCTAAGAAAATAATTAAATTGAAAAAATCATAATGCAAGAGTAAATAATGATATTGAACAATCTCACACTTTCCCTACTTTATCATTCTACTAGGGTTTCTAGAATCCTAGCTAAGGGATTTAGCTTCTCATTGTTGCAAGAAACACCATGGAATTCAATAAATAAATCATAAGTAATCTCACAACAATGGAAGAATAAAACCTAAAGTCTCAAATTAATTAATCAACCAAAAATCAAGAACGAAGAGATTTCAAGATTAAAAGTCAATCTTAGAATCAAATATATGTTTATGAATAGTATGATTGTGCAAAAGTGCATAAACTAACTAAAAACATCAAAAGAGTATTTTTAGATTACATAAGAAACCCTAAAAATCCAAACCAAAACGTACAGGGAAAACTAAGTCGGTGGCCACTTAGGTGCCACTTATTAGCCATAAGTGGAATCTATACCATGTAGGTGGCCATTATAGGTAATAATAAACTTCAATTCTATAGCATCTCTTTTGTGCTGGTACCTACGGGGCGTAGGTGGTACTTACGTCCCATAGGTTGCCTCATCATAGGTACCAAAAGTCTCTTCCAAAATCAGCTTCTCTAAACTTCAATTCTCTGAAACTTCACTGGTACCTAAGGCACCGTAGGTAGTACCTATGGGCCATTGGTGACCCGTCGTAGTTGACAGTCAACACTTCATATTTTAGGTCCTCTAAAGTTGCAAAGTTTGAAACTTATTATCTCTACTTGCACCTCATATATGAAACCTACGCCATGTAGGTTTCATCATAAGCCAGCTTTTCTGGAGCTTTCACCTCCGTTTCTTCTATTTAGCTCCCAAAACTTAATTTCCTACAAAATAAACACAAAAACATATCATATCTCCCAAAACGAACCTAAGAACTTGCATATTTTCTAGTTTTAAGCATCAAAAGTATCATGAAACCATAGAATATGAATTAATTTATCCTGGGAGAAAATATTCCATTAACCTCAATTACTTTAGAGGATTAAATTCCTTAAGGATACACCAGGAATTCGATGGACTTGATTCATAATTTCTATCTTCATCTCTTTCTTAAAGTTGGTTTTACTATTTTCCAAAAAATAGTTTGAACTTCATATTTATAGTTCTTCAATTTTTTGAACTTATGTTTCGAGTTCTTGAAACTTCATTTTGACAGTTCATAAGTTGGTTGAAGTTGTGTTCAAGTTCATGGATATTAAATACAAATTTTGTACTCAAAAAAACAATAATCTTAAGGAATTTACCTTAATATTTGTGTTTTGGTTTTTTGGAGATTAAATTTTTGGTGTTCTACTCTATTTGAACTTAATAGTGATTTGATGATATAAAAACTTCATCATGAGTTAAAGTTCATTTGGTTGACGATTAGAAAAACATTAAAGGTTCATCGTTAAACTAGAAATAAGTTATTTAAAGTTTAAAAACATTATTGATAGTATTCTAAAATACTAAAGTTGTTTGTTTTATTGTGATAGAAAATGACTATTGGTAATCAAGTCAATGATGGAACGATGATTGTTGCAGTAACTAATAGTACTACTTCAAGTCGTACGAATATTGTTCCTACCATAGCACCGGCGAAAAAATTAAAAAAAAATTCTGGTGTGGATTTCAAAAGATGGCAATAGAAGATATTATTTTATTTGACTAGATTGAGTCTACGAAGGTTCATCACGAAAAGTGTTCCTGAGTTGCCGAAAGAAAGTTTAAAAAACTAATGCTTCATGGTAACGGAAGCTTGGAAGCACTCAGATATTTTGTGCAATAACTACATATTAAGTGGCCTACAAGATGACCTATACAATGTGTATAGTAATATAAAGACCTCAAAGGGACTCTGATATGCTTTATAAAATAAGTACAAAATAGAGAATGTCGGAGTAAAAAAATCATTATTGCAAGATTTTTGTACTTTAAGATGGTAGACACTAAAGCTGTAGTTGCCCAAGTAATGGATTTTCAAGTCATAATCCATGATCTCCTATTTTAAGCTAAAAACTTAGTTGATACCTTTATTGAATAAATTAACTATGTTTGTGATGCTCACATAACCTTTGATATAGGTTTGGTTGTGAATGAGGCTTTCAAGTAGCTGTTATAATCGAGAAGTTACCATTTTGTTGGAAAGACTTCAAAAACTACTTAAAGCATATGCACAATGAGATGTCTATTGAAGACCTTATTGTGAGGTTAAGGATTGAAGAGGACAAGGTAGCCAAAAAGAGGTCTTGTGGGAATTGTACAATAAGTGTAGCAAACATTATAGAAGATGAACTCACTAAATCAAAGAAGATAAATAAAGCATCAAAACAACAAGGCAATCTTCCTAAAAAAAGTTCAAAAGAAGCTGCTTTAATTGTGGAAAAGTTAGCCACCAATTTGCAAATTGTCGGGCTCCAAAGAAGGGCAAAAAAGGATCAAGCAAACATGATTGAATCCAAAGACGACATGATCAATCTATGCACTATGCTTTTAGAGTGAAATCTAGTTGGAAATTCAAAAGAGTGAAGGTGTAACAATAAATATCTATCTGAATCATAATCAAGCTGATGAGAAGATATTCATTGCTAACTTCGCTATGAATTTAGCGGGTCCCTCTCTACAATCTATCCCTATGGTCAATAAGTTTTTTGACGTTATTCCTAATGATATTCCTGCTGTTTGTCCTGATAAGGAAATAGACTTTGAGATTGATCTCATACCAAATACCCATCCTATCTCTATCCTTCCTAATAGAATGGCTCTAGCTGAGTTGAAAAGACTTAAGAAAAAGTTGAAAGATCTTCTTAATAAGGGTTTTATCCATCCTAGTATGTCTCTGTGGGATAATTTTATGCTCTCATGCATGAGGGAGATGGGTTCTTTCGGGTTTGTATAGACTATCGGTAGTTGAATAGGGTTATTATGAAGAAGAATGTGTTGGTGGACCGTAGTTAAGTCAAACAAGGAATTTAAGGTAAACTTCTATATGATGGACTAACATATTATATGGAATACTTCATTAGTGGTTTACGATTATTACCAGATACTAAGTATGACCTTTATATGTCGATCATGGTAATGATAGTGTAGCTTGAGGAGAGTGATGCGAGAGTCGTGAGAGTGAATTAGCAAGTTTGATTTGATGTGTGAAAAAATTAGGTTGATGACTTATGAAATAGAGGAGTGACTAATTTTGTGATATACCTACAGTTTATAGTTGAGACGTTGAATTAGGGCTAAGTCAGTAGTGGAGAAGAGCGTTAAGTTAATAAGGATATGTTGAACCCCTGGTAGCATCTTATTAGATGAGATTCTGTGTATGTAGGTTCCAGGTGCGCCTAGTTAATGTTATTTAATGCCATAGTATGGAGAAGTCTAGGGAGTTTTATATGGTTCCTTTCAAAACTTAATTGAGAACATAGATAAATGATTTAAGCCATTGGTGTAGTTTTTAGAATTGTGTTAAGTTAAGAGGTTATGCGATTAGAGGTTTGATGCTAGTATACTAAGGAGTGAAAAAATGTGGATGTGTATACTCGTGAGCGGGTACCTCATAGGGTGATAGCTTTGGCTATATAGGCTAGCGGAAGTTAATATTAGTATCCCTGAAGGGTCGTGTCTTCATACTGTAGATGTCCGGGGGAAATGGTGAACTAATAATTATCTTGAATTTTCTCATAGTGGTGAGTTTCAGGGAACAGTCATGATAAATCTACTCTCCTTCTAGCAAATTCCTCCTATTTTGGTCTAAGAAGACATTATACCAATGTCGTGCGTATACAGATTGTGCCTATGCCTAAGGTTCAAATTCTCTATACAACCTATGTCTATGCTCCAACCCCTGAACTAGAAGCAATAACGATTCTTAAAAATCCAAGATTTCAAGTATTCAAGCTCTAGGGTATGACACTAGTGATCCATAAACTCATGTCTCACTTTATATGTAGTTCTAAGGAACTATACATTCTATTTTCTACCAATTCATTTTATGTCATACGTCATGCCCTATTTTTTACCAAGGTTAAACAAAACATGACTTATAGACTCTAAAAGCATTAAAAAATTTGTACAGAGTCGCCACCTAATATAAGGAAAATAAGGAAACCTTTCATTTATTAACACGTATGACTTGTTTTTTTTAGGCTACGACAGCCAATTTAAGATTCTAGGAAAGAGTTCAAGTTATTCCGAAGGAAGGGGGTTAGGCAACCTTCAGAATTCACAAATATGGTATCCAGCTAGACTAAATTCATCAAAGAGGGGAGAGGTATATTTAAAATAATGTAAAAGGTTTATGTGCATTGAGAATAAAATAATTATTTTGACAAAATATAAATGTAAAGGTATATGTATATTAAGTATAAAATACTTCTTTCGAAAAAATATAAATGTTAAAGGTATATGTATATTAAGTATATAAATAAAATATATGGTGGTGAAAACATGTAAAAGATATGTATAAAAATGTACAAATTACAAGTGAAAAGGAAAAGAATCTTATGATGTATGAAAAGAAAAATATCCTCTATGTACTATAAAAAGAAAAGCATTTTTTACAAATAACATTATCTATTTAATCGAAATTATGGAAAGGAAAGATTTACTTGAAATAAAAACTTACATAATGACGTAAATGTGTGAATTTAATTAATTTAATTTATTTGTATCGGTGTTAACGACCTAAGTTTGCCTAAGTATTAGTGAATGAATACGCAAATAAAAATGTCCCCGCCCAATGCCCAGAAAAGTAAAGTTTCACTATATTTTGATGAGTTGAAAAAATCTAAATATAAAATTCTTCTTTTGAATGCAAGTATTTCAGAAACCTGTACAAACATGTTAGTAACAAAGCAAAATAAATGAAGAACTATGTATGCAATATGCATACAAATACACATAAAAAAAATATTTTTGTTAAAGCGTGGGCTCGAATTGAATTTTAGATACGCCATGGCTACGAAATGGATGCTCGATTTATCGATCATCTTAAATCGTCTTGCCAAGAGATGAATCGTGAAATTCTTTTTATGGTCATGATATTATAAAGATCTTGTCATCGCCTGCTATTTATTTTTGTTACGTAATGTCCATCTTTTTATTTGTGAAGGCCTCGAAAATCAACAAAGAATTTCTTCATCGGCCAAGTATTTATTTTGATGTAAAATACTAAATTTGAGAAAATAAACTCTATCTTTTGTAATGGAATGGCCTAAAAAATCTGACGGAGAGATAATGTCATCGACCAAGTGTTGGTCCTTGATATAAAATAATAAATTTGAGAAAATAAAGTCAGCCTTTTGTAATGGGATGGCCTCAAATATCCGATGGACAGATAATGTCACTGGCCAAGTTTCGGTCCTTGATATAAAATAATAAATTTAAGAAAATAAAGTTCGTCTATTGTAATGGGATGGCCTCAAGTATCCAACAAAAAGATAATATCATTGGCCATGTGTGCAGTATTATTCATTATCGGTATAATAAATGATGAAGCAAATCCCCAAAAACAGTTTCAGATTCAGTCAATCAATAGTTAGGAAAAACAATCACCAAAATATATTTTCTAGATCAAAATTGACCCTAAATCAGCAAAACAATTTGAAAAATTACAACAAAAATATATCAGCATTATACAAACAAACAAAAGTGATCCAAAAATTAAAAGCAAATGCCCAAGCACATAAATAAATGCCGGAATTCTTAGAGTTCGCTAAAAAATGTACAACTCTTGCTAAATAATATCAAAAATTATATTCAACAAATATATTAAGACAAAGAAGCGATGAGTAGCAGCGTTGCTTCAACAGTTTTTGCTGGAGCAGCGCCAAAATCCAAGATCCGGCCAGATAATCTCATATCCAGTTGATATATTTAAAGAAAAAATTAAAGAAGAGTGAAAGAAGAATGAGAGAAGAAGGAAGGCGGCGTAGCTGTCCATCACTGGTGGAAGTAGTGGCGTGCGTGACTGGCGACGCCGGTTTAATAGATGTTGCTGGCTGGAGAGCATCTGACCTATGGCGGGTCTCACCGGCCAAAGTAGAGCATCGGAGGAGAGAAAGGAAAGGGGAAATGGTGGCGACTGTTTGGTGGGTTTGTTCAGTTGGAACTTATTAGCAATTACCTCCGGTGAGCCAGCGGTGGATAGAAGGAGGAAGAAGAGGTGGTGTTGGTAAAGAGAGGTGGATAGAAAGCCCGCCGACGGCCAAATCTGGCAAGGTTCGAAAGAAAAAGGAGAAGGGAGAGTGTTGTAGTGGTGTTGGCTGGAGCCCATTCGCCGGAGCTCCGGCAGTGGCAGCTCTTGTATGTGTGTATGTATTTTACGTGTGTTTTGGGAGAGAAAGTGGGAGCAACTGATTTTTCATTTATGAGTGTGCGTATATATTTTGTATTTTTGTGTATTTTGGGGAGAGAAAAATGGGAAAATGAGGAAATAGTTATGTGTTTTTGAGAGAAAAATATGAATAAGATTTTTTTTCTTATGTTTTAGTGTACGTATTTGAGAGAGAAAGAAAACATGTGTGTTGAGAGAAAAGATGAAAATGTGTGTGTATATTTTTGTATTCTTTGTGTATTTGAAGGGAAAATATGTATGGGGATGAAAAATATGGGTGTTTATTTTTTAGAGAAAGGAGAAATAAAATTGTATTTGAAAAATTCACTCTTCCACCCTTATTTATGCTAAAATAGGCATTCCCTATTATCCAGTGGATAAAAGTGTCCCCATATTTTATAATAGCACACCCTTTGATCCTTAGGGTATTGACCAAAGGATTTTCATTCTTTTGACCTACGGATAAAGTTATTGTTCAAAGGATAGTGTCATTGAGAGGTCGTCGTAAGATGTAACAAGACAACAATAAGTGGTTGCTGTCGGATATGACAAGACATTATTGTGTGGTCGTTGTCGAATGCGATAAGATATCGAATTATTATACTGTATAAAATTAATTGATTCGACTTAGCATTTGTGGACTATAAAATGTAGAAATTGATAAGTAATTAAAGAAATGTAAAGAAAATTGAAAATGTAACTAACTTAAAAAAAATAATCTATTTGAAAATATTGTTAAAAATATAACGTCATGTCGTGCACGTGTGTAGATGATTATAAAATATTAAAAATGATAATGAATTGACAAAAATCCTAATATAAGGAGAATTATTAATAAATCATGAAAAGAAAAATACGACAACAAAATGGTAAAAATCCTAAAGTAGGGATGATTATCAAATAATTTGTCAACAATAGTAAAAAAGACGTAAAAATTGTATTTTATGCCCTTTAACGATTAGAAATCCTGAAGACGTTAATTTTAAGTACGGAGAGCAAAAATTGAGTGTCAACAGTTGCCCCTTTTAATTTGAGGACAATGTAGAAATCTTAAAATAAAGACATTGACGTGTAGCCAATTTTGCTCGACAAAAATGATTTTTGATGACAATTCACCCGAACTCCAATTTAGAGTTGCCTACATACCTAGAATTGCATAAGGATCAAGTCGGATATAGTTTGAAAGAATAGGCAGATTGTCTCTTCCTTGATATGAGGGGCTAATGATCATGTGGAATAATTATTGAGAGGAGGATTGTTTGGGAATGGAAGTGCTCACATATTCCTAATGCTCCTTTTGAAATTGACTCAGTATCGAGATGGGGATGCAAGACAGTGTACTTGCTGGGGAGAAAAAATGATTATGTGGTTGTGATGACCGAACTCTTTATAGATCTTCCTATATATCTCGAGTGTCACAAGAATCAGGTCAGTGTAGTTCAGATTGAGAAAATAGAAAAAATCAGGGGCAGTTCTCAAAATTTTCCCCTCTGTGTGTATGATATAAGGGATTTGAAAAAATGTATTATTGTTCTGAATTGTACTTTTTTTATTTTAAAAAGATGCATGATGTTTTAGATTGTCTACGGAGACTTAAGAATGAATTACGCCTCCAATTATTTACGGAGACTTTGGGATAAATGTCATCTCTGATTGTTGATGGAGACTAATGTAATGAATAAAAGATGTCTCCAATTTTCTAAGAAGACTATGTGATGAATTAAGGATGTCTTTGATTGTCTATGAAGACTGATGTTAATTGTCATCTCCAATTATCTATGGAAACTGTGTGATGAATAATGATGTCTTCGATTATCTACGAAGACTTGATGCATGATGTCTCCAATTATCTATGGAGACTGGTGTTGATTATCATCTGTGATTGTCTACGGAGACTGAATGAATGATGATGTTTTCGATTGTCTACGAAGACTTGATGTATGATGTCTCTAATTGTCTATGGAGACTGATGTTAAATGATGATACCTTCGATTGTATACAAAGACTTAATATATAACGTCTCAAATTATCTATGGAGACTAATGATAATGGTTTTCCTCAAATGTCTATGAAGACTAAAGTTGTCAACTAGTAAGGTGGTTGAATTTTAATGGTCTCTTGATTGGTGGAACAATCGGAAGGTAATAGTCTCTCAACTGGCGGGGCTTTTGAAATTAAAGAGCTCTTGATTGGTGAAGCAATTGTAAGGTAATATCCTCTAGATTGGTGGGGCTATGAAAATTAAAGAGCTCTTGACTGTGAAGCTATTTGAAAAGGTAATAGCCTCTCGACTAGAGGGGCTATGGAAATGTAAAACCCTATCGACTGGTGAGGCTATTGAAAGGTAATAGTCTCTCGACTGGCGGGGCTATGGAAATGTAAAAGCCTCTTGACAAATGGAGCTATTGAAAGGTAATATCCTCTCGATTAACGGGGCTATGGAAATATAAAAGCCTCTGGATTGGCGGGGCTGTTGAAAGGTAATAGCCTCTCGACTGGCAGGGCTATGGAAATGTACAAGCCTCTCGAATGGCAGGGCTATTGAAAGGTAATAGCCTCTCGACTAGCAAGGCTATGAAAATGTAAAAGCCTCTCAAATGGCGGGGCTATTGAAAGGTAATAGCCTCTCGACTAGCCGGGCTATGGAAATGTAAAAGCCGCTCGACTGGCGGGGTTTGTTGAAAGGTAATAGACTCTCTACTGACGAGGCTATGGAAATGTAAAAGCCTCTTGACTGGCGGGGATTTGAAAGGTAATAGCTTCTCGACTGGCGGGGCAATGAAAATGTAAAAGCCTCTCTACTGGAAGGTCTTTGAAAGGTAATAGCCTTTTGATTGGTGAGGCTATGAAAATGTAAACGTCTCTCGACTGGCGAGGCTTTAAAGGGTAATAGCCTATCGACCGGTGAGGCTTTTGAAAGGTAATAGCCTCTTGACTGGTGGGGCTATGAAAATGTAAAAACTCTGAGAATACCTAATAGAAAATCAAAATATCTGTGTTTGAAGGCGGTAGCTTTGGAAAGAAAGGTCAATTGTTTATTTTTGGAGGTGGGTGTTTTGCATGTGAAGTGTAATGCATGTATGTGAAGGCATGTGTATGAAAGGAAAGAAAATTATTTTTGTATTTTCTTTGTAAAAGGTGAAAAATATTGAAAATTAATTTGTATTTTTTTCTGTAAGGAATGTCAAGAGGTGAGAATGCAGAAGATGGTTTTATATTTTTATTGTAAGAAATGTGAAAATGTAAAAGAAATTATTTGTATTTTTTTGTGAGGAATGTTGAAAGGTGAAGAATGTATAAGATTGTTTTGTATTTTTTGTGAGAAATGTGAAAAAATGCAAAAATTTATTTTGTGTTTTCTTTGTGAGGAACATCGAAAATTAAAAATGTAGAAATTATTTTGTATTTTCTTTGCAAGAAATGTTGAAAGGTGAAAATGTAGAACCATGTCTTGACTGTAGTTGGTACCAATAACTAGTAGTGTGTACAAGAATTTCCCCATCTTTTTCCAGCAAATCGAGATCGACTTCAGGGTAACTCTTATAGTTTTAAGCGGTACCACAAACATACCTAAGTATTGGCAAGATTTGTTTATCTTGCTTCTAATAAAGATTTTGAATTGTGCCTATTCTCATGTTTTAAGTGCCCTCTCCAGAAAGAATGTCTCATTTTCACACCTATTTGAGTATTTTTCCTTTTGAATTTAGAGACATCCAGGCACTCGCACTCAGAAAGAAGTTCAACAAATCCAGTTGTGATACCATAGGCTTAACCTTCATATAAGTATCCACTAATGTGAGAACCGTTAGGATAAGATCTTATAGGACTTGTTATCGACTTGTAATGTAGATTTGGGGGTAGGATGACATTTGAGATAAAAGTGACTAATTTCTCAATGAGATTGCACTGTATCCGTGCTTTTGACATTTGTTGCGCTTTGACGCTCGATCTTCTTGTTGTGCTTCATTTCCCCTTGTTTTGTGTTTACTTCTACTTTATTTGATCTTGTGCTAGGGCTTTTCCCCTTTTCTTTTCAATAAATGTATTTTCTTTTTTTTTCTTTTTTCTTTGATGAAGATTCTCCATATTTGTTGGAGTTTTCTTTTTTCTTTTTCATGGGGTTTCTTGCTCCTTCTTCTTTGAAGTCATCTTTTATTTGTATTCTTCTGGGGCTATACATCCTTTGCCTTTGGCACCTTTGATCTTGAATTCTCATTCACAACTTGTACATGCTTAGTACGCTCAAGGAGGTGGGACAAGAGAGGGATAGTGCGTGTAAGCACTCAAAAGGTATAGGCTCAGATGTGGTTATCCAAAGAAAAGGTTTAGGCTCAAGGGGGAAATGCTTGGGATTAATGTCATTTGGTGGGTTGTGGAAGGCACAATCGGGTCAAAGAAGGCCTACAATTCTTTCCCAAACTAAGTGTAACTCAGAATTTCGCCTCAACGGACATTCAGACCAAGTTCTAGATCAACAATACCATGCAATGAACTAATCTAAAGTTCACCACACAATGCATATGAAACGATGAGGTTGGCTTCGTTCTTGTCTTAGATGTATGCAAGAGGATTTTTCAAGTGTTACTCTGGTGTGATCTAAAGGTACCAAGGGAATCTATGGTGTACCATGAAGTCAGTCCTTTTCATCATACCAATCTGTTCTTTCTCATGCACACTCCTAACTGTGTTGGTACCAACCAAGCCAAAATTCTATTTTTTTATTTATTTAGGAAAAAATGGGACAGAACCCGAATAAGGGCTGCCTACACATCTTGTGGAAACAAGAATCAGGTCTGCATAGTTCAGACAGATTTGTAATTTTGTATGTAGAATGTACGAATGTACAAGAGTGGTGGTTATCTTTGAAAATAATGTGAAAGACGATTAAAAAGGAACAGCTTGTAGCATCAAAATTATTTTAATCAAATGATCGGGATGATGGATGTCAAGCATGAGGAGGATTTTGAAACTACTTCAATATGTTAACAAGATTGAGAAGGACAAACATTGAAGAAGTTATGGTTTTATTTCGCTACAGTTGTCAATATTTTTATGACTGAAAGAGTATTGAACCCTTTGCTTTTGATAGTGAGGATGATATTCCATAAATTTAATGGTTTATGATGTTCGAAAGAAGAAGCTAGGAGTTCTCGAATCAAAATCGGATGAGGATTTGGGAGGTAGGCCGACTATGCACCAATGTTAGGAGTTATTTATTTGCGCTCTTTGAAGACCCCTAAAGAGTATCTTTGAACTATTACAAAAAATAATTACCCTAGTTTAAATACTGAAGAAATTATTCTGAAATAGTGAAGAGAACAAACTCTAATGTAAGTTTACCTACGTATCTTGTCAGGACAAGAGTCAGGTCAAAACGTAGTTCAAACCTAAATCTGAGTTTGTACATGGCGTGATCTATTTCTAAAATAGAAATTTTCCTAAATGGTTGAGATTAAGATTGAATAATTTCGAAAAGGCACACGAACCTAAATGTACCAATTCTGAAACTAAGAAATCCAAAAAAGGTTCGAACGAGTGTAGTACACCACTCCCATGTTTATTGTGTGAATTGCGTACAACCAAGACTCGATGGAATTGTGAATTATGATTAAATGAAGTAAAGAATAATGTATAACATTTTTACAATATACAGATACAGTGTCTTAAATAAGCAATGAATAAAAGACTTGATAAGGCAGCAAAATTAATTTGCGCAAATAATGTAAAGAATTCATGAACAAATCTATACAATTTGCAATGTGAAACAGATAAAGAATCAAAGAATTAATATATGCAAAAAATGTAAAAAAAACTTCCCTCAATTGAAAATTTTTGTCTATCATGGTTAGAATATGTTGTTAATCCCTAGTAGAGTCGTCATTCTATCATGTCCTAATTTTTACCAAGGTTAAACAAAACATGACTTATAGACTATAAAAGAATTAAAAATTTTATACAGATATGTATAAAAAATGTACCAAGTATATAAATAAAACGTATGGTGGTGTAAACATGTAAAAGATATGTATTAAAAATGTACAAATTACATGTGAAAAAGAAAAATATCTTATGGTGTATGAAAAGAAAAATATCCTATAAAAGGAAAAGCATTTTTTACAAATAACACTATCTATTTGATCAAAATTATGAAAAGGAAAGATTTTCTTGAAAAGAAAACTTGCATAATGACGTAAAAGTATGAGTTTAATTAATTCAATTTATTTGTATAGGTGTTAATGATCTAAGTTTGCCTAAGTATACGTTAATGAATATGCAAATAAAGAATGTCTCCGCCCAATGCCCAAAAAGGTAAAGTTTCACTATATTTTGATGTGTACAATTATAAGAAAAAAATACAAATATAAAATTCTTCTTTTGAATGCAAGTATTCCCAAAACCTGTACAAACGCGTTAGTAACAAAGAAAAATAAATGAAGAACTATGTACGCAATATGCATACAAATACACATAACAAAATAGAATTATTTTTGTTAAAGCATGGGCTCAAATTGAATTTGAGATACGCCATGGCTACGAAATGGTTGCTCGATTTAGCGGTCATCCTAAATTTCCTTGTCAAGATACGAATCGTGAAATCCTTTGTGTTGTCATGATATTATAAAGATCTCGTCATCACCCGCTATTTATTTTTGTCACGCATTTGTATATGTAATGTCTGTCTTTTTATTTGTGAAGGCCTCGAAAATCGATGGAGAATTTCTTCATCGGCCAAGTATTTATTTTGATGTAAAATAGTAAATTTGAGAAAATAAAGTCCGTTTTTTGTATTGGAATGTCCTCAAAAATTTGACGGAGAGATAATGTCATCGACTAAGTGTCGGTCCTTGATATAAAATAATAAATTTGAGAAAATAAAGTTCGTCTTTTGTAATGGGATGGCCTCAAAAATTTGATGGTGGGATAAGGTCATTGGCTAAGTGTCGATCCTTGATATAAAATAATAAATTTGAGAAATAAAGTTCATCTTTTGTAATGGGATTACCTCAAGTATACGACGGAGAGATAATATCATTGGCCTAGTGTTGGTCCTTCATATAAAATAATAAATTTGAGAAAATAAAGTCCGTATTTTGTAATGGGATAGCCTCAAGTATCAGACGGAGAGATAATGTCATTGGCCATGTGTGCAGTATTATTCATTATTAGTGTAATAAATGATGAAACAAATCCCTAAAAACAATTTCAGATTCAGTCAATCAATAGTTGACAAAACAATCACCGAAATACATTTTCTAGATCAAAAGCGATCCTAAATCAGCAAAACAGTTCAAAGAATTACAACAAAAATATATCAAAATTGTACAAACAAACAAAAGTGATCCGAAAATTGAAAGCAAATTCCCAAGCATATAAACAAATGTCGGAATCCATAGATGTAACGCCCCGAAATTTGGGTCTCGGGACGTCACACGGTGCTTAGGAGCGTAAGTGACCCCAAGCTAACCCTCCTATTGGCATAACTCATAAACAACTAGATAAAATGCTTAAATCTATATAAAGTTAGCAAAAATATAGAACTTCTCTGAACTTGATCAATATAAACATGAACTTTACAAGATTACAACTCTACTTTTACAAATGAAACTGAAACTGAATACATCAACTTCTACTGACTGTCTATGAAGCCTCTACTGGTACTGACTTCAGCTAGATGGGTCATGACTCCTAACTACCCAATCTCCATATGACTAAAGTAAGAAAAATACAACACTTCTCGAACTGTATAACTGACTCATGCCCTCGAATCAAAAGGACTCATCACCTGCTGACTGGAAGCTGTGAACTGACTAAATGCGGTATGTGCGCTATAACTTGTACCTACATTATAAGGCACTGTAGCATATAGAAATATATGGGGGTCAGTACTTTAAGGAATGTACTGAGTATGTGGGGGTGCAATGCAACATTATAAATAATATTATAAATGATTATGAAAATCATGCATGCTGACGATAACAACTTTCTTCACTTGAATTAACTGAAATATATTCCTTGTAAATCATCAATAGTAATACAAGTATTATAAAGCTCATAAATCATTATACTTAACTCAAACTCTTTAAGTCATGACTTAGAGTGACTCGGTAACTCATGAAACTTGAACTCTTATGGACTTGGGAGTTTCTTATAACCGACATAACTACACCATGTGAGCCGCATGGAGTCCAACGTTTTGCATTCCTAAGGAGAGAACCCCACATTGGCAGGGGTGTCGTACTCTTTCCAAGGAGTACAACCTCAATTTCTCAATCACAATCCCATACTCGGCCTCTGACCCACAATCATCAATATCAATCTTATAGTGGCACATAGTTTTGGAAAAATACCACATTTTCCGCTCGATGTTAAATACTCCTCCCAAACTCAGCTCAAAACACATTAGGAAATCCACCTTAATCAATATTAATTCATGGGTCCATTATAAAGACCAAAACATAAATATATATCTCATCGGTAAATCATATACAACTGTGGATTCCTAACTTGACTCAAAATCAAACAATCTTTCTCAACATCAAGATGTATCAATTCATTTAGTCATGGAAACATCAATAACTTTGAGGAAATATCAGGACTCATTATAACAACTCAATTTTATGAATCAATATACTCAATAATCCAATTTGTCATAAGGAAGCTTAAAGCTTGACACATGTCTTGAAAGCACTTGAAATACCAACTCATGGTAGAACATGAAATTCACAATATTAAATATCAAGTCATAATTTGGAAGTTGTAAAATAATAATGTATCAAAAACTTTAAGAAAACATCATAGAACTCATTCTTGACTCTCAAACTCAAATATCAATATATATATATATATATTCAATAATAAAAATTCTCATAGAAAAGCTTAAATCTTGACTCTTATCTCAAATCATTCGGAAATCATCAACTCATAATAATAATATTCAACTCATGGCATAAGTTCTCAATTTAAGAAATAAAATGATGAAATAGTCATGTGTATCGATCTTGAATAGCTCAAATATCATAAATCATTAATAAAGTAATCTGGGTGTAAACCCACTTTGCAAAATCATGGATTTCAATAGTAGAAATTAAATCTTGTGGCACAAGAACGAAAGAAGTGTTCTTGTTCAAACCCCACATACCTTGATTATGGATTTGAATGAATAAACTTGTTATAGACTCTTTTTCCACTTTTTGAGTTAGGGTTCTTGATGCTTTTGACTTGGGTACCTTGAATCTTGAACCAATTTATAAAATCTATGGTTGGATTCTTGATGTTCTTAGGAAATTTGGATTGGATTTTTGAGAGAGAAACCCTAGTAATCTTGATGAAATGGAAGAAGAATAAAGTTTTCTTCTTTACTTGGATATATATAAAGGATAAAAATGGGTGGAAAAGACCAAAATACCCTTTTAAAAATGCCCCTTAATTGCTGAAAAAAATGGCTGACGACATCCATGATAGGCCGTCAGACCCATGATAGGCCGTCACGAAATGTCATCACAAAAGGGTTGAATTTTTTATTTTCTGCCAAAGGCTGATGACATCATCAGAAATGTCGTCAGAAAGTGACGATGTCGTCAGAAATGGCGTCAGAAATGTGACAGCACATCAGAACCGTCGTTACCATTTTCTAGCTTGACCATGTTGGAGTAAAATGGGCATAACGCTTTGCTCCGATATTGTATTTTGGCAAAATTAGTATCGTTGGAAATCTAATTCAATTATCTATCTATTGATAGGTCATGACCTTAAAAATTCCAAGTATAATGAGAGATATGCTCGTTTGAAGTTTACTATACCAATATCCTTCCCAAGAACTCAATCGGTAAGGAATGTTTTCATTCGCCCAATCGTTAGGACATCCTTAAGGCCTTAATACACACCATCCTTGATTAGAAACAACCAAAGCACTATAATTTATTTATCAAGAGCTTGATTTATGGTTGCACTATTGGTTAGAGTCTCGGGGAATTACAAAATGGCTCTAACTTCCTCACCGGGTGTCCGATTCGGGTGAATCTTATGTCGATGGAAAGCTTATCCAATTCTCCGCATGATCAAGAGTAGAATTTAGGGAAATACAACATGAGATAAATAAAAATAATTTTAGAATTCATCCATATTCACTCAAAAAATGGATTTAGACTTAAGAAATGATCGGGGTATTACAATATCTCCTCCTTGGAAACATTCGTCCTCAAATGTTGCTTTTTGGCCAAGAATATAGAGAAAACTGAAGATACACAGCTGAAACAACTTGTAAATCTAAATCGATATCTTTCTAAACTTTGAAGTACTTCGTTGAATGTATAAACTCATGATGAGAATAGCTATACAGCTAGATCCAAAACTGGAAAAAAAAATAAAGGACAATTGTAATTCTCGACTGAATCTGAGCTGATTTGCCTTCTTCCTATATTAAAGAGCGGGCTCATACTGAGAGTTTAGAATTCACTTGATGTGATAAGGGTGCAATCGTACTCATAGATGGTGAAGAGATAATTTCTGCAGGCATAGGTCATGAGAAACAAGGATAAGACTATACAATGGGTATTACATTGTCTGGACTAGAATACTTGGAAAACAAAGATTGTTCAATGAATGCTCACAAACTGAATCACAATTATATATTCGAATCTGAAATTGATGCCTGATACACATATTGAACTGAATTCGTAGATTTTGGGCACGAGCGACTACTTATCGAATTGCTCATACCTATGAAATTTTGAGTGGTAAGACCAGACTTGTTCGAAAAAAATGGAACACCATAGAAATCTATCTGCCAAATTTTAAAAACTGGGTTGTTAGCTACGCAAACTAAATCGTACTAGATACTCATACATAAGTAGAGGATTTCTTCAACACCCTCCCAATGAATTCTAATGGTCTGAAGGAGAAAAGAACTTTAGGCAAGATATAAACAAGACATCTGAATCGGAGATCATAAAATTACCATAATCCCATAAATTGAAACCTAAACCTATGAATCATAAGTCAGGATAAAAGTACTACGCTTCAAGCAAGGCAACTCCTTACTCTCAACTGAACCACACTTCTCAAACACTCTCTTGACTATACTATACCCTTCTGATACTATATTTGATCGATTCAACTTACAATCCTCACATGACACCGATACTTCCATCTACTCATATCCCCTAGTACCAAACCCCCTCATCATTTTCATGTGTAACCTAGAACCACAAGATTCGCCACATAACCCCATTCTGAATCATGAGCTCCCACACATCTACATTCTTACAACCTCTCACTTCAAGAGTAATTCTCATTACCACTTCGACAACTCCAATCCACCTAGCACTAGCCATTTACTAATGTGCAAGGCACCCATCTACATGTACACAAACACGACATTTAACCCTATCTTCATAACCACATGCACATTCCTAATCAAACACTTATAAAGCCTCTTATTCATACCATACACACCTCTTATCAAGAAAATTTCCATGCACTCACCTCAAGCACACTTGACATACTCCTTGCTAATCGAGTCCTACACAAATGCTTCACTCCAATATTCCTTCCAACTCATAAAATTACACAAAATGAACACACCACAATCTTCCCAATCATAACACATACCGCCAAGCCAAAGTAGGCATGGCACTCTCTATCGTTGATAAGGAAATATCTCTTCTCTCTCGACTAAATTACAATTCTCCACCACTATCTTGGTTAAGGAAAGATAACTAAAAGATTAGAGTATGAGGATCTGACACATAAATAGATACTATGAATAACTTGACACTCAATTAAGGCTTAAGGAATAGAGGATTTAACATCATAAACCCATCAAAGAAATACGGCCAGGGGACATACACGATATGAATCTGAATTCCTTTCTTGCTGATCATTAAAAGAAGCGCTTGAACATTGGAACAAAACATATCACAAAGCTTGAGTACATAAGTCATGCATTGCATGACCTAAATTGGGAATTCGTAACTATGAATTGTGATTCCAACCGGTGAAAGGTCTGAGACTCCGTATTTCAGTAACTAAGTGAGGATAGGATTTTTGTTTAGCATGCCAGGACATGAATCATGATCATGGAATCAAAATGCGAAGCATGAATAAATACAGAAATGACTAAAAATACCAAAATAAAATGGGTCGAGTAGTATCCCTTCTCACAGCTGTTCCATAACTTATTGGCATACCCACTAGAACCTGACAAACTAACGTGGTCACTTGTTCTACTATCTCCTCCTTAGACTAAAGCCATCATACTTCTTGACTCAATTATTAGGAACATCATTCATTGCCTAACTAGTCTTCCTCCACCTAGCAACTCCACGAGACTTACTAATTACGCCACATACAATGACCCTAGAAAAAAATAAAGCAGCCCCACAGAACCTTGGGTAAGATTTCTTACCAAGAACACAAAATCAAACTTAATTACAAGTTGATCAAACTCAAGCTCTCGCATAAACTGTCCAAGCCCATTAGATCACTTTCCTATAACTAGCACCATTAACCAAGAAATCATCACATCCACCTTCATAGCCACCATTCATCCAAGCTTAATGCCTAGAGCTCAGCATAACTTACAACTCCACCTCACACACACCATTCTCACTTGGAAACTATAAAACAAAACATCAATGAACACTACTTAAAACCCCTAATAACAATAATTGGTCATAATTATATGACCTCTCTCATTTATAATCCATCAACACGCCCTTCTTCTACCCATCATTACTATATATCCTTCATACATAACTTAACTTAGTTCATAACTCTCTAAGCCTCAACTTAACTTTCCCTTGCAATCTTAGGAGCATCTAAGTTAACAACACTCATCCACTAAGTATCATCATCCATAACTTATACTTATCTTGTGCAACACACCGTTAACAACTCTTTTCATACCTTAAATAAACTATTATTTACCTCCACCAATAACTCCTTCTCTTTCTTCCATAAGTTGACACACAAGAACAATATCATTTCATCACTAACTCGATGACATGCAAAAGGCTCAGCTATACATACTTTCAATAAATCACACTTTCTACCCTTTCTTTCCACAACACCTCTAAACCAGATTTAACCAGCACGAGGAAATAAGATACATAAGGAGTTGCTAGTGAATCAAAATAGGCCTCACCCGGCTTCACTAGTATTTGATTTGCATTTTGAAAAGGAATTTGAGATGGATAACAAAGCAATTATGCTAGTGAATCGAAAGAGCCCCACACGGCTTCGCTAGACTTTCAATTCCAACATCATAAAGATAACAAGGTTATAAGAGATAGAAACTCGCCATACAATATTTAATAATCTAAGAATACACATCTTACTCTGTCTTAACTGAAAGAATCATAAGGGAGAGGTCATTACATTGAAATTAGGAAACTTATAACATGTTGATAAGCTCTTCTCAGGCCGTTTTGTGAGACTTCTAAAATTTCTCCCTTGTAAGTCTGAAAGCATTATCAAAGAAAGAAAATTGGAACTCGTTGATCATGTTACCTTAGGAACAGTACATAGATAAGGAAGTATAGATTATCAATATAGATTCTGAGAAGAAAATCTAGAAGCACAACTGACTTGGGCTTATTGTAAGAAAAGCATGATAAGGCACTAATAGGGTACTTTCTAGCTCATTTACAACTTCATAACTATCTGTGGGGACTGTTTAAGAAAGTACTATCTACAAAGAATTGAGTTTGACTATCTCTAATACCTCAAAAATAAGGTGGGGATGCCTCGAATAGGGTAAGATAAGAATCTGTATAGGTTTCTTAATGAACCTTTCTATAGCACGATCTAAGACTTCAAAGAATGGAGACCTTTCCTAAATATCTTGTAGCCTCTCAAAGAAAAGTACAGACGTCTCCGTACCGTTTTGCAAGACTCTATTAGACACGGCTTCATAGATACCCTAGGACACTTGAACTTTGTGCTTTGATACCAAGTTTGTAATGCCCCAAAATTTGGGTCCCGGGACATCACACGGTGCTTAGGAGTGCAAGAGACGCCAAGATAACCCTCCTACTGGCATAACTCATACACAACTAGGTAAAATGCTTAAATCTATATAAAGTTAGCAAAAATATAGAGCTTCTCTAAATTTAATCAATATAAACAAGAACTTTACAAGATTACAACTCTACTTTTACAAATAAAACTGAAACTGAATACATCAACTTCTACTGACTATCTATAAAGCCTCTACTGGTACTGACTTCAGATAGATGGGTCATGACTCCCAACTACCCAATCTCAATACGACTAAAGTAAGAAAAATACAACACTTCTCGAACTATATAACTGACTCATGCCCTCAAATCAAAAGGACTCATCACGCACTATAGCATATAGAAATGTATGGGGGTCAGTACTTTAAGGAATATACTGAGTATGTGGGGTGCAATGCAACATTATAAATAATATCATAAATAATTATGAAAATCACGCATGCTGACGATAACAAATTTCTTCGCTTGAATTAACTAAAATACATTCCTTGTAAATAATCAATAGTAATACAAGCATTATAAATCTCATTAATCATTATACTTAACTCAAACTCTTTAAGTCATGACGTAGAGTGACTCGGTAACTAATGAAACTTAAACTCTTATGAACTTGGGACTTTCTTATAACCGATATAACTATACCATGTGAGCCACATGGAATCCAATGTTTTACCCTCCTAAGGAGAGAACCCCACATTGGTGGGGGTATCGTACTCTTGCCAAGGAGTACAACCTCAATTTCTCAATCACAATCCCATACTCGGCCTCAGGCCTAAAATCATCAATATCAATCCTATGGTGGCACATAGTTTTGGGAAAATACCACATTTTCTGCTCGATGTTAAATACTCCTCCCAAACTCTGCTCAAAACACATTAGGAAATCCACCTTAATCAATATTAATTCATGGGTCCATTATAAAGATCGAAACATAAATATATATCTCATCAGTAAATCATATACAACTGTGGATTCCTAACTCGACTCAAAATCAAAAAATATTTCTCAACATCAAGATGTATCAATTCATTTAGTCATGGCAACATCAATAACTTTTAGGAAATATCAGGACTCATTATAACAACTTAATCTTATGAATCAATATACTCAATAATCCAATTTATCATAAGGAAGATTAAAGCTTGACACGTGTCTTGAAAGCACTTGAAATACCAACTCATGGTAGAACATGAAATTTACAATATTAAATATCAAGTCATAATTTGGAAGTTGTAAATAATCATGTATCAAAAACTTTAAGAAAACATCATAGAACTCATTCTTGACTCTCAATCTCAAATATCAATATATATATATATATATATATATATTCAATAATAAAAATTCTCATAGAAAATCTTAAATCCTAACTCTTATCTCAAATCATTCGAAAATCATCAACTCATAATAATAATACTTAACTCAAGGCATAAGTTCTCAATGTAAGAAATAAAATGATGAAATAGTCATGTGTATAGATCTTGAATAGCTCAAATATCATAAATCATTAATAAAGTAATTTGGGTGTAAACCCACTTTGCAAAATCATGGATTTCAATAGTAGAAATTAAATCTTTGGGCACAAGAACGAAAGAAGTGTTCCTGTTCAAACCCCACATACCTTGATTATGGATTTGAATGAATAAAATTGTTATAGACTCCTTTTCCACTTCTTGAGTTAGGGTTCTTGATGCTTTTGACTTGGGTACCTTGAATCTTGAACCAATTTATAAAATCTATGGTTGGATTCTTAATGTTCTTGGGAAATTTGGATTGGATTTTTGAGAGAGAAACCCAAGTATTCTTGATGAAATGGAAGAATAATGAAGTTTTCTTATTTACTTGAATATATATAGAGGGTCAAAATGAGTGAAAAATACCAAAATACCCTTTTAAAAATGCCCCTTAATTGCTAAAAAAAATGGCTGACGACATCCGTGATAGGCCGTCAGACCCATGATAGGCCTTCACAAAATGTTTGAATTTTTTATTTTTTTAATAAGGCTGATGATTTCATCAAAAATGTCATTAGAAAGTGACGACGTCATCAGAAATAGCGTCAGAAACATGACAGCCCGTCAGAATCGTCGTCACCATTTTCCAGCTTGACTATGTTGGAGTAAAATGGGCATAACGCTTTACTCTGATATCAGATTTCGGCAAAATTGGTATCTTTGAAAATATAATTCAATTATCTATCTGTTGATAGGTTATGATATCAAAAATTCCAATTATAATGAGAGATATTCTTGTTTTAAGTTGACTATACCAATATCCTTCCCAAGAACTCAATCGGTAAGGAATGTTTTCATTTTCCCAATCGTTAGGACATACTTAAGGCCTTAATACACACCATCATTGATTATAAAACAACCAAATCAAGAGCTTGATTCATGGTTGCACTATTGGTTAGAGTCTCGGGGAATTACAAAATGGCTCTAACTTCCTCACCGGGTGTTCGATTTGGGTGAATGTTATGTCGATTAAAATATTATCCAATTCTCCACATGATCGAGAGTAGAATTTAAGAAAATAAAACATGAGATAAATAACAATCAATTTGTAAGTCATCCATATTCATTCAAAAGATAGATTTAGGCTTAAGAGACAATCGGGGTATTACAATAGAGTTCAGCAAAAGATGTACAACTCCGGCTTAATAATAT
The DNA here is from genome assembly GCF_002878395.1 of Capsicum annuum. Taxonomy (NCBI): domain Eukaryota; kingdom Viridiplantae; phylum Streptophyta; class Magnoliopsida; order Solanales; family Solanaceae; genus Capsicum; species Capsicum annuum. Next base: position 2,324,702 of record NW_025820303.1, read on the forward strand.
GAAAATTTATATTTAACAAATATATTAAGATAGAGGAGCGATGAGTAGCAACGTTTCTTCAATGGCTTTCGCTGGAGCATCGCTGATATCTAAGATCCGGCTAGATAAGCCCATATCCAGTTAATATATTTAAAAAGGGGATTAAAGAAGAGTGAAAGAAGAATGAGAGAAAAGGGCAGGCGATGTAGTTGTCTGTCGCCAGTGGAAATAGTGGCATACATAACTGGTTGCGTCGGTTTGATAGGTTTTGCTGGCTGGAGGGCATCTGACTAGCGGCAGGTCTCCCGACCAAAGTGGAGCAGCAGAGGAGAGAAAGGAAAGGGGCAGTGGCGGCAGCTGGCTGGTGGGTTTGTTCAGTTGGAACTCATTGGAAATCACTTCTGGCGAGCCAGCAGTGGAAAGAAGAAGGAAGAAGAGGGTGGTATCGATAAAGGAAGGTGGCTGGAAAGCCCACCGGCGGCCAAATCCGGCAAGGTCTGACAGAAAAAGGGGAGGGGAGAGTGTTGTGGTGGTGTTGGCTGAAGCCCGTTCATCGAAGATCCAGCAGTGGCCGATTTTGTGTGCATGTATGTATTTTACGTGTGTTTTGGGAGAGAAAGTGGCAGCGACTGATTTTTCATTTATGAATGTGTGTATATTTTTATATTCTTTGTGTAATTTTGGGTGAGAAAAATGGGAAATGAGGAAATATTTTTGTGTTTTTGAGAGAAAAATATGAATAAGATTTTTTTCTTGTGTTTTTTTGTGTATGTATTTGAGAAAAAATGTGTGTGTTGAGAGAGAAGATAAATATGTAAGTGTATATATTTTGTATTTTTCGTGTATTTGAAGGAAAAATATGTGTGGGGATAAAAAACATGGGTGTTTATTCAAAGAAAGGAGAAATAAAAAATGGGTGTATGTAGAAATGGTGTGGTCGGATGTGACAAGACATTATTGTGTGGTCGTTGTCGAATGCAACAAGACATCGAATTATTATATTGTATAAAATTTATTAATTCGACTTAGCATTTGCGGACTATAAAATGTATAAATTGTATGTAATTAAAGAAATGTAAAGAAAATTTAATATGTAATTAACTTGAAAAAATACAATTGATTTGAAAATATTGTAAAAAATGTTATGTCATGTCGTGCACGAGTGCAGATGATTGTAAAATGTTAAAAATGATAATGAATTGACAAAAATCCTTATACAAGGAGAATTATTAATAAATTATGAAAAGTAAAAATACGACAACAAATTGATAAAAATTCTAAAGTAAGGATTATTATCAATAATTTGTCAACAATTGTAAAAAAGATGTGAAAAATTATATTTTGTGCCCTTTAACAATCAGGAAGCCCGAAGACATTAATTTTAAGCACGTAAAGCGAAAATTGGGTGTCAACATCATGTCCTATCCCAAAGTGATGTTATTTATGTAGACTTGCAACCATTTGCATTCCTTAAATTGAGGCAATTGTTTCAAGCGGTAGTCCTTGTCTTTTTTCGTGAATATATATATCTCGGCTTTATGTTATATGACCCATGATTTTTCGCATTAATGTTTCTCACTATGCCCAATCCGAGGAACTCATGCTATGTTATGTTTATGCGAGACGACCCTCTATTCATGATCTAGGTGGTTGCCATGAAGTATTTCATGCCTATTATACCGTGTCTTATTTCATGGTTCTCACTTTGAATAGTACGACTCATAGGAGTTGTAATTGAGAAGTAATCCTCCGATCCTTGATGCTTGAAATCTAGTTCCACAATGACCCTCTTTTTGGTAGTATGGTAGTGGCTATGAAAGTGTAGTAATGCTATAGATAAGGGAGTGGATGTAAGGCCATAGATGAGGGTGAAACAATAAGATAGACTGTTGTTATGTGAAATAATTAAGAAGATGAGATGGGTTAAAACCTTTGTGATAGTGATCAAAGTTAGGAAATCCTTAAAGTGGGTAAAGGAAAGATGGGCACAAATGGTGTGATTGATAGATACAAACTGTGGTTATACGTGGCTAGTACTCCTCAATTTAAGACTTGAGGTTATTTAGTTATAGTGATGAAATGGAGTGGTATTAATGTAGGGGTGTGAAGTAGGGTCTCATAGCTTACGCTAGCACCTTTAGCTCCGAGTTAGGCCTTGACATGGAAAAATATACAATTATACTTGGGCCCTTATAGTTATGTGTTTCGTGGAAGAATTAGGAGATTGAAATGTTGGAGTGTTGTGGTCATAGTTGAAAGCATAGTAGAGAAGCATCATTATATTTAAGGGTTATTAGATGCTTATACCTGGGGTGGATGAAGCCGCTCGGCAAGCGGGAGAGGACATGATGTCCGAACATCCATTCTTATTCCCCGCTTTGGGTAATAATACTTAAGGTATGTATTTTCCTTAACATCTTTGTTTTCTAACTTTGTTAAAGGAAAGTGTGGTTGTGTTTTTGTGTTAAATCGTGCTAACAGATGCCTTAAGTCATCATTCAATGACAAATGCTTGGGGGGGGGAGGTAACACCTTTGATTTTCGTCCTTGTAAAATTCCTGAGCTTTAATATCACTACCCAACTTATGACTCACCTTACGGTCGTAAGGTATCATTACGAGTCATGAGACCTAAGTTATAAGGTGACCAGTGAAGGTTTCCCTTTGTTTCTTCCTTGGATACAACTTGATGTAATGAATAGTAAATTACAAGTCATATTATTCCAATGATAGGGTGACCAGTGTGCTGCCCAAACTCTCTGACCAAAGTATGACTAGGATGTAACGAGTTGTATGGACTCTTTATAAGTCGCATGGTTCCTTTTGTAGCCAAACCAGTGTGGTAGACCTATGTTTTAATTGTGACCATGACTTCTCTACATGAGTCGTAATGTGTCTATACGAGTCATATGTCTCTAATCATAGTCAGACCAGTGTGGGTGGCCCATACTTCTTCTCAGACTATGAATCATAGTGACGAGTCATAATGTGTCCGAACGAGTCGTAGGGTGACCCGTAGTAACTGGCGGCTACTTTTCATCTTTCAATTAGGGGCACTTTGGATATTTCTCCTTTTCCCCGATAATAACCCCCAACTTAAAACACTATTGGAGACCCCATTATCATCCATAACACTATCAAAATAACTCTCAAAACTCTCATAAATCTCTCAAGCAAAAATACTTTGGGTTTCTCAAGGTTGGCAATTTGAGCTTTCATGGCTGATTTCTTCTTCAAATTTCTTGGTGATTAAGGCATGTAACTCTACCCTTAAACTTATTTTCCTTAAAGAACGTGAATTAAACGATTATTGATATGAAATTGAATATGGGTTTTAACATGGGTTGAGGGTTTTAGCATGGTTAAGTCTTAAATTATTTTCCTATGATTATTATCAATTGTTCATGTTTTGACTTGAATGTTTTAAACAAATGGAGTGCATGAGTGCGGGAATTGGGATGGGGGTAGAGGCATTCCCCCAATTTAATGATTTTGGTATTAAAATTGGTTTGGAAATTGTGTTCCCTCAACCCACATGTGTCCTTGGTTTTGAAATATGTTTGTCATATGATTTGACATTACTTACCCACACTATTGCATTGCATAAATGGTTAAAGGGTTAAAAATGGATTTTGAAGGCCTTGTTAGCCATTGAAACCTCAGGGGTTGAGGCATTCCCCTAAGTGGATTTGATAAATTAAAAGGGATCGAGGCATTCCCCAAACTTGATTTAATTAACAAAGGGGATCATGGTATTCCCCCAAGATGATGGAACGTAATTAAAATGGAATATATGTAAGATTACAAGTGTAATGGTATGACGATACATGTGGTTTCCTCAATGTATCATTCCATGGTTAAATGAATGGGTTATGTGAAACTTATTTTAATATGGGCTAAAAGGGGTTTGTGTAGCTAAATCGTGAAGGTGGGTGTCCCCAAGGGACTGATATTGGAAACTCATGTTTGTCGGCATGAGGGTTGTCCTTGATGATCGTGTACAAGTGTCATACTTTATATATCTGTATCTTGGATTAACATAGGGATGGGGCATTCCCTGTTCTTTCTTGGTACATCTAATTCATACGTCTAACACGTACCGGGTCCCTTTTAGCGAGGGAGCTAAACCCATATAGCATGTGGGTGCCTTTTTATGACGGTTAAGATATACAGTCCAGTCTAATGTTTTAAAGTTCATGCTAAGCTTTGTTCTTTATCCCAGTAAGTTATATTTATGTATATGTATATGCATATAACTGTGTGTATTGGTTTTGTATATTTTAAACTGTTAATCATGGAATTATTTTATCCTTTATCCCTGAGTTACATGCTAGCACTCAACCAGCTAATCATCTTTGGATATTGTATTCCCATGCGATACAGGTATCAGAAATACTTCTACTTTCCTGGGCAGTGATAGGTAATCGTTGGATAGCTTGAGAGTCAGCTTGAAGTGTTGAGCTTCCATTTATCAGAAGGCTCTTATATCATGATTTGGTTTCCTTAAGTCATATACTTTTCTTTGGTTTAGTTTTGGCTGTCATCGGGGCATGTCCTGACTTAGACTGCTTTGGTCCTATTTAGAGGCTTTGTGGATTACTGTGGATTGGGTATTATTGTTGATATTCTTAGACTTCTTTTAGCTTACATTTATTCTATCTTATTATATGTTCGGAATTCATCCGCTGCTAGTTGTATTATGTTCTCTTTGGCTAGGGGTAGTCTCCGATCCTCGGTGTACTTGAGATACTCGTCACAGACATGTTGAAGTTGGGGAACATAGTAGTAACGACTGTCCCTGAGTCCAGTGTGATTTCTAAAGTACCCAAGTTCGGACATTGGTACTCTTTGAATCTAGTATCAAGAAGGGAAAGATGTGTCTTTATCGACTGTCCTTTTCTCCCTTGATGAGTCAAAACAATTTTAATAGCACCAAAATAGATATGGGTAAAACTATACCGCTTCCACTATTGTGAAGAATCCTTTGGCATCTGCAGAGTGATGAACTATTCAGCCTGAGTCGTAAGGATGTACCGATCAAGTTTTGTTCCATCAAAGTATTCCTTAACTCCTTCTGGTTTCTGTTGATACAAGGAATCAATCTGCAGCTCTGGATTACACTTTTCTTAGGAAAGGCAGAGTATGGGTTTGGTATGAGTAGATATATAGAAGATAGATCTTATTGTTCTGTCAACATATCTACTTCATAAAGATAGTCTTTCTTACATGACAAAGTTCTGTTGATGGTTGGAGACGTATAATGTTTCCAAGGATCTACATAAACTAGTCATAGAAGACGTAGACGGTGAAAATTCTGAGACAGACATATTTTTGGATTTTTTCGGACTATAAGGACTCGATGTATTTGTTCTAAATCTCTATGGATAAGACTCAATAAAATGAATTTTTTTGTATTTTGTGGACAATAAGACTCAATTATTTGTGCTAAAAATATAAGGACATGATATGACAAGTATTTGTTCTAAACTCTAAGGAATGTAACTATGACTCGATTATGTACAAGATGAAGAATAAAACACTGACTCTAATAAAGGAAATGAAACTATGACTCAAATATGTACAGGGATTTGATAGTAGCAAACTATAAAGTGACGACTAAGGACTCAATCTAAGGCTAACAGCTAACACAAAGAAAAAGTAAAAACAAAATAAAATAAAAATGTAAAGCTGGCTCAAATGGTTGCAATCAGCAGAGATGGATGTAAACTCCTGCTTTCTCCCTTTCTTCGGGAGTGGGGATGGCTCTGATACCAAATAGATGGGGAGACAGCAGGGCATGAAGGACTAATGGCCAAGGCAGTTAGCTGGCTAGCAACAGACTGCCAAACTTTCCAACATAAAAGGTGGTTTTACGACCATATAGGGGACATGCCATAAAAAGCCAAATCTTACGTCAACACCACAGACATAGAGACTAACCTTTCCAACATGACAGGCGATTCATATCCATATAGGCGATATGCCATGCAAAATTAAAGCTTTTAATCGACATACCAAAGCTTTTCTATGACTGCACTACTCATCCTTGAGGATGGCTTGCTTTAGAAACAAAGCCTTCACAACTCAGAATGGGATGGAAAGACTTGGAAACATTAGCTACACATCTGGACGGTTTACCTTTACAACAAAAACTTCACAACAATACTATGGTGAAGTGCTTATTGCGACGGTAACAATGGTAATCTGTCGTAGTATTTTTTAGTTGGTAGGGCTCCTCTATCTGAAATACCTAGTTCATCGGATAACCCTGCTCCTATCATTCGGAGGCCTTGGTAGTTTGAACCTCCTGAAGAGCAGCTGTTTTTTTGATCTCATCTTACGGCAAGAGCAGTAGCAATCAAACTTGGTGACGAGATCATATTTATTATAAGCTCGGTCAAGGGCTGGATTATTTTTTATGATCTGCTTTGGTACAGTCCTCTTGGTGCATATGTTGTTCAGTCCCTGGAGGATGGCCTACTGGATGTAGCCTATCTGTGGGTCGGTTATGGACTTGAACTTCTCATTCACAATCGTCATCATGTTGTTTGCTATCATCATTGGTAGTGATGATACAAAGGCTTGCTTTAGGCTGGGATCCCCACCAACTCAAAGTAGATCTTCGCCATCTTCTAAAAATGGATATCGATGAAGTTTTTGTTGAATGATAGGCACTTCATCTCAAAGAGTTATCAATAGAGCTTCTCTTATCTCTGTCCTGTATCTCTGCAAAATACCTCATATAGGATCCTGAAGGTAAAGTCTTGGGATTTCAGATAAGTATTCTTGTCAGAAATTCCAAGAGCATTCCACCAGTCTCTGAGTATGGCGGATAATCTGGATGTGAACTCTGAGAGTATCATGTATTTCTCCCACTCATCCATATTCTTTATTGCCATCCAAGTGTAGAAGTTTTGGATCCGCTAGGGCCAAGCTAAAATCTTGATGTCGTTGAGAGTGAAGGTGTGAAATCAGTTCCCATGGTTTTCATTGTTGGTGTTCCTAGATCTGGCCTTCTTTCTGGGATTAGATCATCCATCATCCCGTCTTGGTCATCGACAACTTCGGAGACCTCTAGTTTTTTTAAATGGTTTATGTATATTGGTGGATAGTCTTCTTCTGGAGATTCAATTGGGGATTTAGGAGTGTCCTTAATATATTCTCATAAATCAACAGACTCCTCGTTGTCTTCCATATATCCATTGGCTGGAAAGTTATCGCCAATGTCAGAATATGCCTCTGCATTAAAGGAATATTCTTTACTTGAAGCATGACTAATGGGATTGGCATCATGGATGTATTCATTGCTCTTTAGAGATTCTTTAACTGGATCAAGGACTATAGTGGCTTATAGATCTGGAACGGCATCATCGTCGATGTTCAAGCCATACAGATTTGGGACATTCTGGTCTAAATCAGCATTTAGATCATGATGGGACAGCAACCACTTGTGATTAAGAAGGACAAATCTCAGCAAGGCATTCCATCCTTTATCTTTATATAGTGCTTCCAGCTTGTGAATTATCACATTATCATCTGGGAAGATGATGTCGTGGTCTGAGATCATCATGGTCCCTTTGTCTGTGTCGGTTTTAATTTTCCTCTTGGACTACTTTTGAGTTTCATCAGCTTTTCTCTTGGCAGCGATGGCATATTTCCTAACCCATACATGCTTAGCAATGTCAAACTCCTTTTTTCTCTTGAAAAATTGGGGATATTGGCATATGGGAGCTTGAAGTAGGAGTGGGAAAGATGTGGCTCATCTTTGGTGGAGAGTATGGATGTGGCGATGCAGGGAACAAGGTTGGATTTAGTAGTATGTTATGGGTTCTATGAGGATGAAACCCATCATGTTTCAACTATTGTATTTGTTTTTTCAGAGAAGCCATTTCTTTTTGCTGCTAGTCGAAGAAATAAGACATCAAAGTGCCTGGCGAACATATATCATACTACATAGATTGGATCCTGAGTTTTAATTGGTAGATAAGTTTGTTATGCTGAGTGGATGCTTGTTCTGCTCTCCTGTTCATTCCTTCAGCTTTGCTTGCCAATTTATTCTGAGAGTGAGCAACATTCTTCATGATTTGGTTAATGTTGGATAGCATCTTATTTTGTCATATGGCATTTTTAGATTTCTAGTTGAGTGTTGCTTCGGTGTTGCTGAGGGGCATCTTCTCTCTGGATGGCAGGATAACAGTTTTTACCAGTATTTTTGGAGCGCAGCTCATGTTATCCTTTTCGAAATTATTGTTTGGTGGGAAGTCATCCGAATAACCAGTGCCAGAGTAAGACATTATGAATAGTTTAGTTGCATGCTATTTTTATTTAGTTTTGGTTGGTTTAGTTTGTGGTGTAGAGGGTGAGGTAGCTCCTTGGCAAAGGTGCCATCTGCTATTCAACTTTCACGGATAGTGTTCAAAGAAAGGACATTTATGCCACACAATATATTGGTCGTCATTACTGATGTAGTATATCCAATCATTCTCTTCCATACAGCTGTCTAGGAACCAGTGTACAAATTTTGGTTCATCAACCAGTGGAAGGTCATCGAAAGTTTGGTACATACGGATTGAGAAGGTGGTTTTGGGAGGCATTTTTAAGTGTGAGTAGTTGAAACTCTCCTTCTGGCAAAGGTTGGCTTTGTGGACTGGAGAAGTTGAGGATGGTCTCTATACTTCTCATAGTTTGTTACCCATGAGTCTGGGATTACTTTGACAAGTTCATCTCTGGGAATTTTCCTTGGGATGTCGGCATGACTTTACTAGTCTTAGAACGCATGAAATCCTTTGTCTCCTTAGTATAAGACTGTTCTATAAATGACATAAATGGGTCTTATGGTGGTTCTCTCTGGCCTGTTTCCCTCAAGCATCCACGAAACAAAAAGAGTACTAAGGCAGACCTCAGATCTGCATGTTCTTTCTCATATATCGAATCAATTTAGAAAACTATGGCATGGACTAACCTAATTTCATTTCATAAACATGGAAAGGACTTAGACGTCTATGTTACATGGATAAAGCCAACTTCATTTCATATTCATGGAAAGTACCTATGAAGTTCTATGTTGCAGTCACAATAAGTACCTCGCTGGAGTATTTCCTTACCCCACTATTCTGACCTAAAGGATCGAAGTACCTATCCCTTTGGAAGAGAGAAATCAAAAGCAAGAGAGTTTATCCAACAAATATCTTTATTAAAAATATGAAAAGATTACAAGAGGAGAGGATTCCATCTAAGTAGAGAGTGAATCTCTAGGTGGAGAGACTCCTAAGTGGAGAAACTCTTGCCCTTTACCTAAGGGACTAGGAGTCCTTTTATAGAAGAAGGAAGCTTACAAGATAAGCCTAACCTACGAATAAACATGAAATAAAATATTATAATCCTATCCTAACAGCTAAGGGATAGGCATTATCCGTTATGACTGGATAAGTCTTATCCTTTTGTAAGGGATAAGCTTTATCTGTTATGACTAAATAAGCCTTATATTTATTCACACCAGGCCTAACTAACATGTGGGGGCCAAATAAAAACAAAACACACTATGTTGTTGGCATATGATAGTATGTGCATGCAGGTGAGTTAGCATCTTGCTAGCAGGTGCATCAACAGGTTCACAGGCATCTTGCAACTAGGTGGATAAGCTCCTTGTTTTTTAAGTAGCTAAATCAGCAGCTTAGGACAAACCCATCTGAAAGGGTAACCCAATTAGGAGGGTTTCCTTGGATATGGGGTTAACCCACTAGAAAGAGTAACCCATTGGTGAGGGTAACCCATCTGACAGAGTTTTCTTAGAGAAGAAAGTAACCCACTGGAAAGTGTAACCCACTGAAGAGGGTAACCCGTTGGGAAGGGTAACCTGCTAGAGAGGGTAACTTCTTGCACATGTCATTTAACATCATCTTTCAGGAAGTGTTGGATGGCGTCGGCAGCGATGAGCTCGCGTATCCTTCTTCCATCCACTAATCTACTCTGTGCTTCTTCCTGAGGTGTTCTTGTCCTTTCAAGCTTCTCTTCATCGATCTGGTAAATTAACTCCTTCTGAATGATGAATCTTTGCATTTCTATTAGGGAGCTTTTAGCCTTATGCTTTTGATGGAGTTGGTGACTTTTTCTCTCATGATTTTATACTATGGCTGATAATCTTTGGCCGCTAGTCAAACTTTATCCCAGTGGGGATGATTGTTAGTGAAGTTCCACTTTCCCCATTCTTTTGTCCATATTTCTTTTGGAATGTATCTGTTCTGATAGAAAATAAAGTATTGTGCCTTATAGTATTCATCTTCCAGGGAGAGTATAGACACGGGAAATTTTCAGAGGAGTAAAATTTTTGGTTGAGCTTAGACGTTGTGGCCTGTGATTCCTAAAGGGCGATGCAGCAAAAATACCATTGCATTGTAGGAATCTTTGAAGCATCGAACCCAATATTCATGTGGTTTGAACCACAGCATGAATCTCTATAGAGATGGATGGATTCGATCAAAGTACCTAAAGACATCGCACATGAACTTCATGAGAATGTAGTACTGGTGGCACAAATACCAGAATAACCATAGGAGTTCTTGCGGAAAGTCATTGGAAAGTGCAATGAACACATAGCAAAAAAGATATTCTGGGTGCGCTTCGAGCGACTTCAAGATGGATCCGCCATACTTTTTGAATACTTAAAGCCCATAGAAGGTTTTTCTTTCTCGGAGGATGGATGGATCGAACGGATCCACATACTGGTTGAATAGATCTAAAGGGTAATATGTTAATCCGGAAGATAGTAATCCTATTATGTTGAGCATGAGAATTTGACTAGCTTGGTGCTAGTTGTCTTCTCCATTGTTAGATATCAGGTAGAGATCATCAACATAGATGTTGCCTGATTCTTCAAATATGTCTATGGATAAAAGAGTTTCCTCCATTGGTTCTTCTTTTAGCGAGAAGATCGATTCAAAGTCGTCCTCTTTGCTGAGATAGATTCTTGTATGATGAGCTATTTCTTCAAAGAGCTGGACAAAGTCCTTCAACTTCTTGGCTTGAGGACAGTTTCTGGCGAAGTGGCCAGACTTTCTTTAGATGAAGCAACCATAGTCCTTTTTTTTGTAATTTGCTAGCCTCCTTCGTCTGAAATACCTAGTTCACCGGATTACCCTGATCTTGTTGTCAAGAGGCCTTAGTTGTTTAAACCTCCTAAATAGCAATTGCCTTTTCGATCTTATCTTATGGTGATAGCAGGAGCAGTCGAATTTGGTGATGAGGTCATCCTTATTGCAGGCTCAATCGAGGGTTGTATTGTTTTGGGTGATCTACTTTAGTACAGAACTCTTTGTGCATATGATTTCCAAAGCCTAGAAGATGGCCTGTCGGATGTAGCCTATCTGTGGGATGGTTATGGATTTGAACTTTTCCTCAACAATCGTCATCTGTGGCCTGCTGCATCTTTGGCAGTGATGATACAAAGGTTTGCTTCAGGTTGGGATCTCTGCCCAACTCAAAGTAGATCCTCGCTATATTTTGTAAGTGAATATTGATGACATTTCTATCGAACAATAGGCACTTTATCTCAAAGAGAAGTCACCAGAGCTTCTCTTGTCTTTGGCCTGTATCTCTATAGAATACCTTATGCAGGATCCTAATATTGAAGGAAAAGTCCTGGGACGTCAGATAGGTGTTCTTATCGGAAATCCCAAGAGCATTCCACCAGTCTCTGAGTATGTCGGAGAACCTGGATGTGAACTCTGAGAGTATCATGCATTTCTCCTATTCAGCCAGATTCTTCATTTCCATCTAAGAGTAGAAGTCCTGGATCTACGGAGGCAAGGCTAAAATCTTAATGTCGTCGAGGATGAAGGTGTACAATTCAGTTCTCACGGTCTTCTTTGCCGGTGTACCTGGATCTCACATTCTTTCTGGGATTGGATCATCTGTCATCCCATCTTGGTCATCGATAACTTCGAAGACCTCTGGTTCCTTGGAGTTGTTCATGTATATTTGTGGATAGTCTTCTTCTACTGTAGATTCAGTATCAGTAGTATTAGGATTATTGCTATGTACTGAAGCCTCATTAGAATCTTTGGTATGTGCTGGAGGATGAACAGATGAAGCTTTTTCTTATGTATTTTCTTCAGAAGTACCCTCACTGGAACATATATCCACAGGGTTAGTAGAGGATGAGTTTTCTTACTTATCCTCAATTTCAAATCAATAAAAATCATCTATGGTTGTCAGAAAATCCTCTTTTGGGTTAGTCATCATACCTTGTCAAGCAATGGAATTCCCAGAATCTACAACATCGGAAAGAGATATCACCTAATTTAGGATGATGGAGTTTCTTTTGTAGAGTCATCTGGAGATGACCTCCTGCTATAGAGAAGATAATTTCTAATGTACTCTTATACTTTATCTGGTTGCTCGTTGCTTTGAGGTTCTGCACTTTGGACCTCAAAGTCGTTTTCTGAGACTATGAGTTTTGGTGTAAGAGCAGCATGTCTTGGGATTATCTCATCAGCATAATGTGGGGCCTTTCTGGAATACTATATCTTTTTAACCTAATCATGTGCCATCTTAGATTTCTTTTGGTACCATGGCATTTTTTCTTTCCCAAACAAATTTGGCAATGTTGAACTCTTCATGTTCATTTGTTAAAGCTGGAGTGAATAGCGTTGGTATGGATAAACATGGTGGAAAGGTGAAAAGGGTTGGCCTAATCCTCTTGAAGGATATGTTTTGGGAAATACGATGGCTTTTCGAGCATTTTGGAGTTTAGTACTATCGTATTTCAGGAGATGGATCTGTTTTTCTAACAAGGAAATTTTCTTTTATTGTTGATCAAGAAAATGCAGTATTGAGGATCCCAAGGGTCATTTTTCAGACTATATAGTCTGTAGCCTACTTTCTAGAGCTCTGATAAGTATGGCATATTGAGTTGGTGCCTCTAGCTCCTTACTTTTAATAGATAGAATAACATATGGTGATTTTGGAGTATGGTTTTGGTTATTCCCTTTGGATGGGTAAGTTTGAAGGAAGGTATGTTTGGGACTAGAGCTGGTCTCTAATATCATGAACATTGGAGGTTCAGGATTCAATTTGGATTTGGACGGTTTAGTTTTTTATGAAGTGGGCAGTGGTGGCCATTCCTGGGGTTTGTAGGAGACTTTGAATGGATGTTCTTTTTCTCCTATATCTAAAGTCCTCTGGTAATAGGGTTTTTGGAATCCCCAATACTCATCCCATTCTAGATCATCTTCATACTCATCAAAATCATTCTACTAGTTCTTTTGGCATTTCTAACAGCCACAGTCAATATCCCATAGGCAGTGTCTTGTGAATGGGTCTTTAAACCAGTGCATAGTATTTCCATCTTGATCAAAATATTGGATCCAATCTTGTCCATTCATGGCACTAGAAAGATAACCTGACATATTTGTTGGATCTGAATTCTCTACATTCGAAAAGGTATTAGCAAGGGTATGAATATGGACGGAGAGTGATGTCTTAAATGGTTTTCTAGCCAATATAGGTTTTGGTATTCATAGATGTGGAGGATGAACTCTCATCATCTCTTAACTTCGGAGCCATGACTTTGGAAGAATCATGAGGATTTCTTTCTTGGAGACATATTTTGGAATTTGGATACACTGGGTCATTCCTTTGGTGGCATTTATGGTTAAGAACAACGAGTGGTGGCCGCCTAGAAGTGATAAGTTTATTCTATGGTTCGGAACTTGCAAAACTATTTGGTGGTGTAAGGTTGTTTGTGTAGGGCTATAGTCTGGTGGGGCTTCAAGAATTTGGAATTGAAGCCACAATGCCTTTGTAAGATATGGCTCGAAGAGGAGGGACATGTTGAAGTTGGGGAACATGGTAGTAACGACTATCCATGAGTCCAGTGTGATTTCCAAAGTTCCCAAGTTCACATGTTGGTACTCTCCAAATCTAGTATCAAGAAGGGAAAGGTGTGCCTTTATCGGCTGTCCCTTTCTCCCTTGATATGTCAAGGTAATTTGAATAGCACCAAAATGGATATGGGTAAAGCTATACCTCTTCCACTATTGTGGAAAATCCTTCGGCATCTACAGAGTGATGAACTGTTCAGCCAGGGGCAGATCAAGGAACATGATGTATAACTGTAAATCTTGTCATACAAGACAGAGACATAATACCATTTGAGAACTTCTCTCTAGTGGAATTATCATAATTGACTATGTGAATTCAAAGGATAATATGTCAGATTTACATACAAAATGCCTATCTAGAGATGGAGTAGAGACTTCATCAAAGGGAATAGGTTTAAGACCTAGGAAAAATCATTGCGGCGATAAATATATCTAGAAGACTGAAGATCACAAGATCTAGGTTTAAGGAGATCAAACAAAGTTGTGACTAATGGTTCAACATTGTCAATATACTGAACCCATTTTCATGATGAAGATAATGTTCACAAAATAAGGATAAGGCTTATGGTTTGAAGTTGTTTAATGGTTTCTAAGTTTTGCAGATTTGACCAAATAGTTTTATCTATAAGGTTAAATGTTTAGGAATTACCTATTTGTGGGTGAAGTGGAGGTTGCTTCAAGGAGAAAGATAGTAAAGGCCTATTCTATATGCTCTTATGAAACCAGGTCGTGTTCATTGCTGAAATAAACAAAATTATGAGAACAAAAATGGTAAAAGGCTGGTTGTATCACATTTATTTTCTAGGTATACATTAAAGTTTGATGATTCAAAGATATCACATCAATCGAATTGACCGAGTACATCTGATGCAATTTTACTATGGAAAGTTTAAGGGAAAACCTACTTATCCAGATACAATTAGACGTTTCTTGTAGATCACACACTTGAGGGTTCTAAGTGGAAATGTGAATAGAAAATGAAGGAAAAAGTGAATTCTTTTTTTACTTTAAGGAATTAGAGTTCTCCTATATTGGTGAGAGAAAGAAAAATTCTTATGCTAATATTGAGAAGCCTTTATGTGGATTCTGAGGAAATAATAAAACAACCCTCGTGTCATCGTCGTTGTTTCTAGGCTTAGGCTTAGGATTTGGATTTAGATTTGTGAAATGATCGATCCAGAGATTATATTTATAGATAAAATTCTTTTGAAACTTGTCACAACCCTAGACTACCCTTAGTCATAACATGGTGGTCAAAGTCAAAAGTGACCCCAAGCTAACTTATGGCCTGGCAAAATGTAATGCCCCAAATCTGGTACCCGGAATGCTACACGGTGCCCATGACCCCGAAGGACCACAAGCTAACCCATGACTGATATCTGTACCTGTACACTGCATAATATATGTATATAAATGCAAAAATAAAGGTTGATAGGCCATAAGGTTCAATGTTGTGACATAACTAATAAAAAGATAACATCTGAATGGGGAATGGAATACCAAAAACAACTGAAATAAACTTTCTAAACATAATAGTCTGAAAAGCCTCTAACTGTCTGAATAAGGAGTTGATGGGACATATCCCCAACTAACTCTGGCTACTGAAATAACTGAGTACAAAAATGATAAAATAATAATCATTTTCTCAAATGATAAGGACTCACTGCTACTCTGACTACTGATGCGGGAATGTTACTGGTGCTCTGGAGCTCGTTCTTGGAACCTATGGCGTAAAGTAAAATACCATAGCGCAAATGCATCAGTATGATGGAATGTACTGGTATGCATGTAAGGTAGGCTAATGCAAAGGTTTCACATGCATGAACTATGCTAACTGGCTGAACAATATGAACGTGAGAATATATGCATGAATAAGAGACTGTAACCGAATTCATGATAATATGATTATTGAGTCTGAATACTGATAACATGGAAATTATGATAACTGATATAACTGATATAACTGATATTCTGAGCGACCGTGTCTGACAGTCTAGTTTCTGATGGAACAATCTGAGTCTCGTACTATTCTGAGTTGACTGTATCTAACAGTCCTGCTATCTGAAGAACTATCTGAGTTCTTTTACTGAAATTGTATGACTGTATCTAAAAGTCCTGATTCTATAACTGAAACTGTGGGAAGTAGTCATCTAACCGACATGCCCCAAAATGCACCATAATAGCTGAGCTGGGGTCCAATCTGTGCCCTGATAGGAAGGGTGTCAATACCGCACCACTGGTAAGGACAAGCTGTGAGTGACCCTTATATAATAGGTAAATCTAACAAGAACGGTGGGAACCCTCTTATAATAGGTTAAGCCACCTCATCTATCCTCATATAATAGGCTATGATGTCTCAACCTACTCTGGCTACGTAGTTTTGGAACGCAAGGATTGCTTCTAAGAATCACACCCTCATATAACAGGTGCATTCCCATCCTTGGGTTTGCTCGGTTCTAATTCCTACTCCCATCTGAATAGACACTGAATGTGATTAACTGAACTGGACTAGACTGAATTCATGGAGTTCCATTGACTGACGAAATACTATTGGGATTACTGAATTACTGAGCTTTCCTGAGTCACATGATTGGCTAAATTCTATAGATCATGGCTTGACTGAGGATATCGTGAAAGCATGATGCTAGCACTAGGTACATAGATATGTTTTTTGGGTACAAGTACCCCTAGGACTCGATAGAAGGAAACTGACAAAGCATGACTTTCTTGAATATATGACCAACATTAACAATCCATAATACAATAAGTTGGGGATTTCATGAAGTAAATGGTTATCATAATCTTGTACATGAATGGGAATACATATCAACATACCAATATTTCATCAACTATTTCCCTAAGTAATCGTTCAAACATTCATAATGTACAACAATATCATAGAAGTGATTTTGATAATAAAAGTGAAGCATGCATTTATCAATTGGATCACAATTTAGCTATAAGGCATAATTTATATCCCTTTAGACATTTTATCAAACACCTTACATGCACAACTTAAAGAATAGGTTAAATCATCAAATTTCACAAATCATAAACCAGCAAATTCATGGATTTTAATTTATATGCTAACGTAGTTTCATAATTTCACATAAAGATCCACACCTAGGAATCAAACAACAACCATCACATAAACTTGAACAACCTATAATATAATAACATGATTCCTAATTTAAATAGGTTTCTTGAGATTTATGGATGAAAGGAATCCATAAATCAACACAACGCATACCTTAGTTAGATGATCCTACAAAGATTGATGGAGAAACTTCTTGACTTTGAATCCCCAAATTGGAACCCTAGCTTGTTCTTGAGAGGTTTTTGAGAAAAAAAGTATATTTTGCTTCAGTTAGGGCTAAATCCCGTGATTGGGAGCTTATATATGGGTGGAAAAGACCATTTTCCCTTAAAACAACCCAAAAATAGAGTGTTTACGTCACTTGAGCCATAAGATATATGGCACACACCTTATTGCATATTCTAGGTTATGCGGTACACACCTTATCATATACATTAGGTTGTCCGTCGCACACCTTATGGCATAATTTAGGTTGTTCGTCGCACACTTTATGTTAGGCGACGCACTCCACTTTGCAAAGTCATAACTTCTTGCTCGAGCGTTGAATTTTGGTAAAATTGGTATCGTTAGAAAAATAATTCAATTCTCTACTATTTGGTGGGTCTAAACCTGCCAAAATACCATATATACATCAAGTTATGCTCGTTCAAAGATGACCCTTGCAGGATCAAACACTAAAACTTGAGGGATTCAAAGGCTCTTAGCTTGCCTTACTCTAAGTGACTCTTATGAACATGCTTAACACATCATAAGCTCTCTTCTTACTAGGATACTCATTGTAAGTCATGTACTAAAATATGAGTCATAGAATAGGAGGTTTCATACGTAGGAACAATGTTTCATTTTCTAGCTTAGAAATATATGGGGTATTACAATATCTATCCCTTGAGAACATTCGTCCTCGAATGAGACTGAGTGAAAGGTGAGAGAAGATAAAATAAAGTACGTACAAGACATACACTACTGAAACATGATTTCATGACTGACATGACTGATAGGATGAACATATCATACTGAACATGCATATCTGATGCATAACTGATAAGTTGAATTCATTCATATCTAATGCATAATTATATGACTGAACTGATACATGAATACGTGACTAAAGATGCAATGGTACTTAGTACCAAGTTTATAATGGAATTTTGAGCATGATATAGAATACCAAGTTGGTAACAAAATTAAACATGATAACTAATACCAAATTTATAGCTCAAATTTGGACATGGAACTAAAAAAACTTAAGAAAAGCTATTACCTTGAGCTGAGTCTGAGTTAGCGGAAAAGAGGTGAGGATACTTGGTCCGCATGTCTACTTCTGCATCCCAAGTAGCTCCCTCAATAAACTTGTTCCACCAAAGAATTTTAACTAGAGGGACTTCTTTGTTCCTCAGTCTGCGAATCTGATAGTCAAGAATTTCGACTGGAATCTCTTCAAAAGAGAAGTTGTTTGAATATCTATGCCCTCTATTGGGAATACAACTGATGATTTACCCATGCACTTATTAAGCAAGGAGACATAGAACACTGGACGAACTGAGGTTAAATCTGAAGATAATTCAAGCTCATAAGCTATTTTGCCGAAGCGACTAAAAATTTTGAAGGGACCGACATATCGAGGACTGAGTTTTCCCTTCTTGGAAACTCTCTTCACTCCCTTTATGGGAGATATATCTAGATACACATAGTCACATATCTCAAACTAGATATCCTTTAATGAACATGCATGAATAGGAACATGAGAACATAGTTGAGTCTGAAACGTGATGCATGAAATAAATACTATGAACTGAATATCGTGAACTGGACCGAGACCCTAAATACCTAGCTCACGGCTGATATTGAAACTTGAGGGTCAACTTATGAGTACCCCCTACTCCAAACTGGATTCATTACATAAAGAAAGAATGGGATACTTATGTCATGAATGTTCGGGGGTTTATAGTGTATCTCCCCCTTGGGACACTATGTCCCTTGAAGAATGTTGACTTGGCTGAGATGTTGAGAAAAACTGGGGTGATGCACAAGGCAACTACAAAGTGAATCATGATTGATTATCTGAGATCTAAAACTGAGTCATGATAGATGGACTGAGCTGGGCTTACTTTTATCAAGTTGGTTCGTCTAAGAATGGTTACATTCATGAGACTTCAGATAGTACGTCTGGATAGAAGGGACGGGAACCCAAGCCATGCATACTTGTCCGTCAGACTGCTAAACTAAATTACTAAATTTGTGGATTACCTCATGCTGAAAACTTATAATCGATAGGAGCCTTTCTTTAAAACTCTTTTTATAGAGTTCTAGTAGCTTTAAGGTATAAGGAAACCTTGGTGTGATCTGATTAAGATAGTTGAATAAGAAAATCATCACTTGGCTAAATTTTGGTAAGATGAGTTAAGGTCTACGAACATGATTTAAGATGAGGTGACTAAGCCTCCTGTACTGCAATTTAGACTAATCAAAAGATTCACGTGGTTGTTGAGCATGAGTACATAAATATTTTGACTTATCTAATTAAATGGATAATTGATAGCTGAATACTAGGGATGTAAGACTGAACTGTACTTAGTCTAAATAGTTGGACTGAGGCTGTAGAATATTATGCATAGGAGGTAAGAACTAATTGAGTAACATGAGGTAACTTGAGCATGGATTCATAAGGTCTGTATTATTTGTGAATGTAGGACTAAGTATACGACATAATTTGGAAACATTCTGTAAAGTGAGGTACTAAAATACTAATAACTGAGTAACTGACAATTCTACGCTAGGGTCAAGCAAGTCTGAAATTGAACTGAGTTTTTGATCTAATTACTGAACTGAAGCTGACATTATAACTAAGGTTATAACTGGGACTCATAATGGAACTAAATGTTGGGTCCTGATAACTAAATATTGATAAGTGAGGTTTAGACTGATACTGAAGGACTTAATTTTGAGACTGAACATTGATCACTGAGTACTGAATACATAAACTGTAACTGAGATGGAAACTGAGTTTTGATAGTTACATAATGAGGACTGACATAAGTCAAGGATCTAAATGTACACTCACACTCTGTACTTTCCCAACTACTAAATACTACCTCTTGCTAGTCATTTACTTGCACACTAACATCATATTCAAGCCTATCTTCATAACTATACCCTCGTGTACAATAAGAATGCAACAATCTTACATTAATATGTAACATCTACTCTCTCTCATCTATGCAGTTGCTCATCACTACATAATTTTCACAACGAGAGCTCACTAAAGGGTTGAATAAGGAGGACTTGAAGCATAAATAGACACTAACTGAACCTTGACACTTGACTGAAGCCCGGGGAATAGAATATAAACATCATGGATTCACCAAGAGATCTAAACTAAGGATATGCATAACATAGTCTAAACTTAACTAATCAGTAGGGGCGTAGCAGGAGTCACGGAAGCTGAGTATACTATAGCGCATAATATGTGTACATGAGTCATGAGCTGCATAACCTGAATTTGAATTTTTTTGTATTCGTGGGACATGATTTGTATTATTGAGGGGAATAGAACTAAACTCCTTATGATGGGAACTGGAATCGTACATAATTCTATGAAAAACGTACGAATGTAAGCTGGGTTCATGGAACTGAGATGTGAAGCATGTGTTGGCATCATGCTGACTAGAGTACGAAACTTTACACTGAGATAAGAATGGGTCTGGAATCATTTTCCCCTTACTTCTTTTCTATACATACTGGCACTACTACTAGAATTTGATGGCCTGACTTGGTCACTTGGTATATTATCTCCCCCTTAGCTTTAAGCCATCATTGTAAGTCTGTGAATACTTTACTAAACTCTAAACTGAACTGCAATAGTCATTACATACTTATACTTTGTTCGACACATTATTGCCTTACTAAACATTCCATCTACTTCTGTTTCTTCATAGACTACTAATATCGCATCTCCTAACTCACATCCCCACCTTCATACTTAGTATCAAACCAATAAACTTAAATTCTTGCTAGAACTGTTCAAGCCTACTTATTTACTTTGGTACAACTATCCCCATGAATACATAGTCTGTTTAATACGGATAAAATTATCACAACTCTAGTACTGCTAAACTCCTGGTTTTATGCATCTAACTCTAGGTCATATTCTATCTTAGGATTCTAAGAAGGGGTCTGATGGCATATCTAGATTTGGGTTCATAGACGAGTTCTCATGATCATGAATGAAATCTGTACAACTTTGGAATATAATGGAACTGATGGGATACTTATAAGCCTGTAGAAAATCCCATAATTATCTACAGGGACTGTCTGTGAAAGCCCTATCCCTAGGACTTTGAGCTTCACTGTTTCTGTTACCTTGAAAGTAAGGTAGAGTTGACATGAGTGAAGCATGATGAGAATCTTCATGAGTTTCCTAAATAACCTTTCTATAGCACGATTTGAGACATGAAAGAAGGGAAATTGTTCCTAAAACATCTCATAGGTTCCTGCACATAAGTGTAGTGCACAATACACCCATGCACAAAACTCTACTAGATGAGGCTTTCAGACTTCCTAGGACACTATTGAATTTTAGGCTTTGATACCAAGTTTGTAATGCCCTAAATTTGGTACCCAAAATGCTAAATGGTGCCCATGATCCCGAAGGACCATAAGCTAACCCATGACTGATGTTTGTACCTGTACACTGCATAATATATATATATATAAATGCAAAAATAAAGGTTGATAGGCCATAAGGTTGAATGCTGTAACATAACTGATAAAAACATAACATCTGAATGGGGTATGGAATACCCAAAACAACTGAAATAAACTGTCTAAACATAGTAGTCTGAAAAGCCTCTAACTGTCTGAATAAGGAGTTGATGGGACATGTCCCTAACTAACTTTGGCTACTGAAATAAACTAAGTACAAAAATGATAAAATAATAATCATGTCCTTGAAGGATGAGGACTCACTGCTATCTCTGACTGCTGATGCGGGAATGCTACTGGTGCTCTGGAGCTCGCGCCTCGGAACCTATGGCGTAAAGTAAAACACCATAGCGCAAATATGTCAGTATGATGGAATGTACTGGTATGCATATGAGGTAGGCTAATGCAAAGGTTTCACATGCAAGAACAATGCTAAATGACTGAACAATATGAATGTGAGAATACATGCATGAATAAGAGACTGTAACCAAATTCGTGATAGTATGATTACTGAGTCTGAATACGGATAAAATAGAAATTCTAATAACTGATGTCACTGATATAACTGATATTCTGAGTGACTGTGTCTGATAGTCTAGTTTCTAATGGAACTATCTGAGTCCTGTACTATTCTGAGTTGACTGCATCTACAGTCCTAAAATCTAAAAAACTACCTGAGTTCTTTTACTAAAACTATATGACGGTATCTGACAGTCCGGATTCTGTAACTGAAACTGTGGGAAGTATTCATCTAACCGACATGCCCCAAAATGCACCATAATAGCTGAGCTGGGGTCCAATCTGTGCCCAGATTGGAAGGGTGTCAATACTGTACCACTGGTAAAAACAAGCTGTGAGTGACCCTCATATAATAGATAACTCTAACGAGAACGATGGGAACCCTCATATAATAGGTTAAGCCACCTTATCTACCCTCATATAATAGGCTATGATGTCTCAACCTACACTGGCTACGTAGTTCTGGAATACAAGGATTGCTTCTAAGAATCACACCCTCATATAACAGGTGCGTTCCCATCCTTGGGTTCGCTCGGTGCTAATTTCTAATCCCATCTGAATAGACACTAAACGTGATTAACTAAACTGGACTAGACTGAATTCATGGAGTTTCGTTGACTGACGGAATACTACTGGGATTACTGAATTACTGAACTTTCCTGAGTCACATGATTGACTGAGCTCTATGGATCATGGCTTGACTAAGGATATCATGAAAGCATGACACTAGCTCTAAGCACACAGCTATGTTTTTTGGGTACAAGTACCCCTAGGACTCGATAGAAGGAAACTGACAAAGCATGACTTTCTTGAATATATGACCAACATCAACAATCCATAATACAATAAGTTGGGGATTTCATGAAGTACATGGTTATCATAATCTTGTACATGAATGGGAATACATATCAACATACCAATATTTCATCAACTAGTCCCCTAAGTAATCCTTCAGACATTCATAATGCACAACAATATCATAGAAGTCATTTTGATAATAAAGGTGACGCATGCATTTATCATTTGGATCACAATTTAGCTATAAGGCGTAATTTATATCCCTTTAGGCATTTTATCAAACACCTTACATGCATAACTTAAGGCATAGGTTAAATCATCAGATTTCACAAATCTTAAACCACCAAATTCATGGATTTCAATTTATATGCTAACGTAGTTTCATAATTTCACATAAAGATCCCAACTTGGGAATCAAACAACAACCATCACATAAACTTGAACAACCCACAACATAATAACATGATTCATAATTTAAATAGGTTTCTTGAGCTTTATGGATGAAGGGAATCCATAAATCAACACAATACATACCTTAGTTCAATGATCCTATGAAGATTGATGGAGAAACTTCTTGAATTTGAATCCCCCAATTGGAACCCTAGCTTGTTCTTGAGAGGTTTTTGAGAAAAACAAGTATATTTTGCTTCAATTGGGGCTAAATCCCATGTTTGGGAGCTTATATATGGGTGGAAAAGGACCATTTTTTCCTTTAAACAACCCAAAAATGGAGTGTTTACGTCACTTGGGCCATGAGATATGAGGTGCACCCGTTATTGCGTATTATAGGTTGTATGGTGCACACCTTATTGCATACATTAGGTTGTGCGTCGTACACCTTATGGCATAAGTTAGGTTGTGCGTTGCGCACCTTATGTTAGGCGACGCACTCCACTTTGGAAAGCCATAACTTCTTTCTCGGGTGTCGAATTTTGGGAAAATTGGTATCATTGGAGAGCTAACTAGATTCTCTACAATTTGGTGGGTCTATACCTACCAAAATACCATATATACATCAAGTTATGCTCGTTCAAAGATGACCCTTGCGGAATCAACCACTAAAACTTGAGGGATTCAAAGGCTCTTAGGTTTCTTTACTCTAAGTGACTTTTATGAACACGCTTAACACATCATGAGCTCTCTTATCACTAGGATACTCATTGTGAGTCATGTACTTAAATATGAGTCACAAGATAGGAGGTTTCATACATAGGAACAATGGTTCATTTTCTAGCTTAGAAATATACGGGGTATTACACAAAACACTAAAAATACTGCATCAAATAATGTACTAAGTGGAAACTAAAATAAAATAAAATAAGTATAATAAAATAAAAATCAATACCGGATTTCAAAAGTGAGAAAGCCTTACATAATCAACATGCTGAAAATACAACTATCTGTCTGAAAGCTTCTAAATCATATGAGTTATGGGGACAAGCCCCGAACTAACTCCAACTTCCTAAAACTAGAACATTACTAAAAGAAAATATTAATAATTGGCCCTATAATGATTAGGACTCACTAAACACCATTGTTGATATGGTGCAGAATCGTACTACGCGTGATCTAGATGTTGAATGTTATAACCTATATTATAAGACAATATACCTAAAAAAAAGTTTGTGATTAGTACTCTGAATGTAACGAGCATGTGAAATGGGAAATAACTAATATAAGTTGAACATGATACATGCGACATGATAAACTGATGCAAGACCAAGTAATAAACATGTACTATATGATAAGATGAACAACTGAATAAAAGTCCATGCAAGTATCTGAATCTAAACATTAAACTGAGGACGGTAGGAGATACTATTAACCAACATACACTTATATGAACAAATAAGGATCCAACCTGTAACCCTAGTTGGATGGGTGTTCAGTACCTTGCTAAAATTACAAACACTGACTAACGTGAATCCACTAAATTGATGTCCAAAAGGACTACGGTGTCAAGCCTGGTTTAACGGGTGAAACTTTAGAACCTAAAGTGGCATCGTAGTTTTGGGACATAGTTACTTCTACTAAAGGTCTCAACCTAACTAATGGGTTATCCTTCATCCCTACATCTACTCAGTGCTAAGTACTACTACTAAATGAATGACACTGATAACTAAAAACTCTCAATAATAGTAATATTCTAAAAGTTGAAAATAAATGCATAATCTGAAAGTATTCAATAATAGGTAAGTTGGAGAATCTAGAACTCATAAGTGTATGCATGAAGTCCTAGGTCATCGGGGGTTCATAACCCGCCATCTCTGAAGAATGCAACTAAGAATCACAATACTACAATCTGAATATAGTAAGGAATTTCATAACTCAAGCCCAAATCAAGAATTGAAAAATACAATAAATTTTACAGTTATGAGTATGGAAAAATGCTCAAATTTATAGGAAAATATAGATTCATGATTTAGTCAAAGCAATAAACTGAAAACTCAAGAAATTCACACTTTACATAGAAACCCTAAGATTGAAGGGTAATTTAAACTTGGGGAATTTAGTTAACTTTGGGAGTAAATGGGTGAATGGAAATCCATTAATAAAATCCCACATACTTGAGGTTGAAAACAGTGATGAAATCCTTGGATTTGAAGCCGAAAGTTGAAAAACCCTAGTTCTTGCTTGGAGAAGAAAATCACCCTTTTTTTCTCTAAATTTTCTAAGTATTCAGTGAATTTTGAATAATGCGGGACTTAGGGGTGTTATAGAATAGTTATTCATCTCATGTGAAGATTAAAAGACATAATTTTTGTGTTAAAAGAGTGGGAGAAGATCAAACAACTCCTTAAAAATTGTCTGGAAAACTCCTACAAGTAGTCTCGACGGCTCAGGTGACGACTCGTAGGGTCCAGCGACAAGTCATAGCCAAAGGACTCAAGTTTTTGGACCCACTATTATCACTATGAGTTACACTATGACTCATAGTGTGACCCAACAATCTGTAGAATTAGATGATGACTCATAGTCTATGTCGGCGTCACTGGCAACTTTATAATGCTTCAATAAATTGTCCATAACTATTTACTACGATATCGGATTAAGGAAAAAATAGATGAGTTAGAAATATAATTCAACTATCTATATTTTGGTGGGTATTTAGCATGAAAACAATTGTTAATATAGATGGTACACTCATATGAAGTTGACTCCAATAAGATTCTTTTCAAAAATTCAATCGATGAGGGATAGTTTGAGTTGTCTATAAGCTAAGAGTTATTTGTGGATATATGTCTAAATTACTTATCAAAATACCAAAATATGATGTTTGATTTGCATTTACTTGAAGCATGGTTCTCATAGTGGCTTAGTTTTTTATGGTGTTACAATATCTCCCCATTAAGGTCATTCATCCCCGAATGAAAACTAACTATGCTGAAGTGTTAGGGGGAAAGAGCTTTAATTCCCTAACTGAATTACTATGATTTGAATAATGACTTGATAATTGAGTCTATAACAAAAATATGGACTTAAGAAAACTCATGAATGCATGTTATAACATAAAAATACCTGGGTGGCCTGAGATAGAAGGAATTAATTAAGAGAAAACTAGAAAACTATTGCCTCAAGCTTGAACTGATTAGAAGGGAAAAGATGGGGTTACTTGGTCATTATATCTACCTTTATTTCCTAATTAACTTCCTTAGCTGACTGACTTCTCCATATAACTTTTACCAAAGTAACCTCCTTATTTCTCAACTTATGAACCTGACAGTCAAGGATCTCAGTTGGACCTCTTCGTAAGAAAGAATGTCTTTCACACCCACACTCTCTAAAGAATAATTGATGTTGGATCACCACTACATTTCTTTAGAAAAGAATCATAGAATATTGGATGCACTGATAATAAATCTGCAGGCAATCCAACTCATAGGCTACATTGCCATAGAGATCCAAAATCTTAAAAGGACCAACATAGTGGGGACTGAGCTATCCCATTTTACCAAATCTCTTCACCCTGTTCATGGGAAAAACCTTCAAGTAGACAAGACCACCAATAGCAAACTCAAACTCCCTTCTCCTCACATCTACATATGATTATTGATGACTTTAAGCAATTTTCAGCCTTTCTCTAATTATCTGAACTTTTTCCATAGCCTCATATATTGAATTTGGTCCTATCAATGTAGTTTCACCAACCTCAAACCCACCAATAAGATATCTACACATCTTACCATAAAGTTCTTCAAATAGGGTCATCTAAATACTGGAGAGGTAGTTGTTATTATAAGAAAACTCAATTAAAGGCAAATGATCATCCCAACTACTCTTAAAATCAATCGCACACCCTCATAATATGTCCTCTAAGGTTTGAATGTTCTACGGATAAGAAGTCATACTAAGATGAACTTGGGTTTCAAGACCCTTTTAAAATATCTTCCAAAAGTGTGAGGTAAACTAGGCATCTCTATCTAAAATGATAGTAAAAGGGACTTCAGCCAATTTCACCAACTCCCTAAGATATAGTTTAGAATAATCTTTGGTTGAATCTAAAGTGTTAACTGGAAAGAAATGGGTTGACTTAGTCATTTGGTCCATGATAACCCAAATAGAATCATGTTGTTAACGAGTATGAGGCAATACTATGATGAAGTTCGTATTCACCACTTCCCACTTCCAAGTAGTAATGATTATATCTTAAAGCGTACCACCAAATCTCTGGTGTTCAACCTTAACTTGCTAGAAATTTGGACACTTAGCCATAAATTCTACAATATCCTTTTTCATGACATCCACCAATAGACTTCTTGTAAATCATGGTATATCTTAGTGGCTTTTGGGTGAATAGAATATTGAGAATCGTGGGCTTCTACTAGCATCCACTATCTCAATTCATCTACGCCTGGAACACATAATTTGTCCTGAAAATAAAGAACATCATATCCTCCATAGGAGAAAACCTCAACCTTCTAACTCTAGACCACTTTTTTCAACCTAAGTAAAATAGGACTATCTTGCTTTTCCTCCACCTCAGTTATCAACAAAGATTCTAAACCATTCTAATCCAAGATATTACCTTCGGTTGAATCAACCAACTAAACTCCCAATCTGGCTAGCTAGTGAACTTCATGAACTAATTTTTCCTTCTAATACTCAATATGAGTAACACTTCCCATAGATGGTCTAGTAAGAGCATCAACCATAATATTTGGATTTATCCAGATGATACAAGACACTCATAGCATAATTCTTCAATTACTCTAGCCACCTCCTTTAATGAATATTTAGATCTTTCTGGTTCAACACATATTGAAGACTCTTGTGATCAACGAACACATCAACATAAGCCCCTTAAAAGTAATGCCCCCAAATCTTTAAGGAAAAAACAACAGAAGTCAACTCAAGATCATGGGTTGGGTTATTCTTCTCATGAGGTTTGAGTTGATTAGAGGCATATGCTATAACCTTTCCCCACTAGATTAATAAATAACCAAGTCCAACTCATGAAGCAACATAATAAACAATAAACCCATCTAAACCTCTAGTAAAGTCAAAACCAAAGCGGGGGTAAATCGAGTCTTCAACTCCTGAAAACTTTTCTCATAAGAAATTGACTACTGGAATTTGACTTTACTCTGACTCAGTCTAGACATGGGATAAGCAATAGAAGAAAATCCTTCAAAAAACTATTTGTAGTAACCGGCTAAACACAATAAACTCTTAATGTCTGATTGAGAGATAGGTTTAGGCGAGTTCCTCACTGCTTATGTCTTTTAAGAATCAACTCGAATTCCTTCAGAAAAAATGATAGAACCAAGGAATGCTACTGCTTTGTACCAGAATTCATACTTTCTGAACTTAGTGAATAGTCGGTGATCTTTTAGAGTCTGCAAGACAATTCTCAAATAGTTTGTTTATTCATCCTCACTCCTAGAATAAATGAGGATATCTTCAATGAAAAATATAACAAACATGTCCAAGTAATGCTTGAACACCCTGTGCATCAAGTCCATAAAAGATGCAAGTGCATTCTTAGTCCAAAAGACATAACAACAAATTTTAAGTGACCATATCGAGTTTTGAAGATTGTCTTTGAAATGTCATATTCTCTAACTATGAGCTGATGATTGTCAGATATAAGGTCTATCTTAGAGAAACAATTAGCACCCTGAAGTTGGTCGAACAAGTCATCAATCCTGGGAATGGGTTACTTATTCTTGACCATGACCTTGTTTAATTGATGATAGTCGATTCACATTCTGAGAGAATCGTATTTCTTGCACACGAAAAGAACTGGAGCACCCCATAGAGTGATATTAAGTGTAATATAGTCCTTATTTATGAGATATTTCAATTGTTCCTTTAACTCCTTAAGCTCAGTTGGATACATTCTATAGGGTAGAATTGAAATAGGTTGGGTATCTAGAAAGAGATCTATTCCAAAGTCAATTTCCCGAAAGAAACTCCGGATAGATCTTCATAAAGAACTTCTAGAAATTTATTTACCATGAGAACTAACTCAAGACTTGGACTTCAAACTTTAAATCCTTAACCCGAACAAGATGATAGATGCACTATTTGGAAATCATTTTTCTTTCCTTAAGAAAAGAGACAAACCAACCTATAGGCACTAATGTACTACCCCTTTACTCTAATACTTGCTCATTCAGGCCCTAGATTTAGTAACCATGGCTGGGGCATATTTTTTCAACTGAGTAAACTTAAGAGAATACTCTTTCACACTCGTGTTTGCCATTTTCAAATTAATGAATTCCTATACCTCGACTCTCCCTAACTCAAATGGGAAGAACCTATCTAGAAATACAACAAGAAACTCATACCACTCTACCAATCCTATATCTCTACCCCTATCATCCTTTCTTTGCTTAAAACATGTGTGAGCCACTCCTTGCAATTAGTAAGCAGTCAAATCAACACTTTTCATTAAAGTGACACATATGATTTTAGTCACTTTCTGAATACTATTAAAGAACTCCTATGAATCCTCTTCAGACTTAGACCCAAAGAATACTAGAGAATTTATCTAAGGAAAGTATTGGACTCTAGATGTTGTCGTATTCACAGTTGGGTTGGCTAATACAATGACCTACTAGTTATTCTGGGTGGTCATGGACTGGGCTAATACTGTGAAAGCATCCCTAAACTCAGAATAAGAGACTTGTTTGTTCAGAGGGTTTGCTGGAGTAGGTGGTTATGCTTGCTAATTCCCATTCCTCTTTATATTAGTTCTCTTGGGAGGCATTTTCTATAGGTGTGTAGAGAATGAGTTAGAAGAAGATTTAAATAGAGTTCATAATATTCCTAAGACATTTCATAGCCTCTTACTCATAATTGTATCATGCGTCATACACATGAGCAAGACTCTACTTAATGTAGCTTTCAGACATGCTAGGACACTTTAAAACTGATGCTCTAATACCAAGTTTATCCTAATTCGATACTACTCCTAGTTGTAACACAGTACTTAGAGTCACAAGTTACCCCAATCTAACCCACGACCTGGCAAAACACTAAGAATACTTAAGTAATTAATGAGGTACTGAGCAAAAACTAAAATGAAATGAAATAAGTATAATAAAGAAAAATCAATACTATATGTCAAAACTAAGACTGCCTGGCATAATCAATATGCTAAAAATATAAATATCTGTCTAAAAGCCTCTAAATTATATGAGTTGTTGGAAAAAACCCTCAACTAACTCTAATTTCCTAAAACTAGAATCTTACTAAAATAAAATACTGATAATTGTCCCTCAAATAATGAGGACTCAGCAAACACTATTGTTGATATAGCGCAGAATCGTACTAAGCATGATCTGGATATTGAACGTCAAAACCTATATTAGATAATATGGTGTAAAGAAAGTATGAGATCAGTACTTTGAATGTACTGAGTATGTGAGATGGGAAATAACTAATATAAGTTGAACATGATGCATGTGACATGATAAACTGATGTAAGACCAAGTAATAAACATATACTGTATGATAAGCTAAACAACTAAATGCAAGGTTATGCAAGTATCCAAATCTGAACTATGAATTGTGGACTGTAGGAGCTACCATTAACCAACATACCAAAATATAAGCTAACCAGGTCCAACCTGTAACCCTAGTTGGATAGGTGTCCAGTACCTTACCAAGGGTACGAACACTAACTGATGTGGATCCACTAAACTAATGTCCAAAAGGACTAAGGTGTCAAGCCTTGTCTGATGGGTGGCCCTTTAGAATCTACGGTGGCATTGTGTTTCTATTACTTAGGGACTTCTACTAAAGGTCTCAATATAACTGGCGGGTGAGCCTTGATCCCAACATCTACTCGGTGCTAAGTACTACTCCCAACTGAATGACACTAGTAACTAAAAATGCTCAATAATATTATATTTAGAAAATTAAAAATCAATGTATAATTTGAAAGTATTCAATAACATGTAAGCGGGAGAATCTAGCACTCGTAAGTGTATGCATGAAGTCCTAGGTCATCGGGTGTTCATAACCCACCATCTCTGAATAATGTAACTAATCATGGTAATACTACAATTTGAACATACCAAGGAAATTGATAACTCAAGCCTAAAATCAAAATTTGATCCATATATTATAATTCAATAGTTATAAGTATGGAAAGATTCTCAAATTTAATGAAAACACATATTCATGTCTTAGTCAAAGCAATAAATATAAAACTTAAGGAATTCATACTTTACATAGAAACCCTAAGCTAGAAGGGTGAATAAAACTTGGAGAATTGAGTTAAATTTAGGAATCAATGGGTGTAATGAAATACATTGATGAAATACCACATACCTAAGGTTGAAAACCTTGATGAAATATTTGGATTTGAAGCCGGAAGTTGAAAAGCCCTAGTTCTTGCTTGGTGAAGAAAATTGCCCTTTTCTCTCTAAATTTTCTAAGTGTTGAGTGAATTTTTAGAAATAAGGGACTTAGGAGTGTTTTATAATAGTATTCAGTCCTTGTGAATCTTAAACAACATATTTTTGGCATTAAAGGGGTGAGAAAAGACCAAACAACCCCTTAAAAATCATCTAAAAATCTCCTGGAAGCAATCCCGATGGCTTAGGTGATGACTCGTAGGATGTAACTATGATTCATAGACAAAGGACTTAAATTTTTTTCCCCACTTGATACAATCCAAATGGCCATCATAGCTTTTGATGACATCATTCGAGCCAAATATATGAATAATCAATCTTTGGTCACATTGAGGGCATGAGAACATGCATGGAGGACTCATTTTGAATACACAATAGAGAAATTCCATGTTTGAAAGGTTTTTTGGGACTTGTGTTGATGCCTACCAAAGGATTCTAAGTGATGAAGAAAAATTGTGAAGGCCAAAATGACACACATGAGCCATCCCACGAATATATATTAGTTGTTATGTCACACATGGGTCTTCCCACCAATACATTTGGCCTTTGTGTGTTGGTCTTGTTCCTATTTTATTCCACTTGGCTTATGGGCCACCTTTGGTCCCATTGTAATAGCTTAGATGAAGACTTTAAATAGCTAACCCTAGGTTATTTTCTTCCTTGGCTTGTTTTTTTATATTGAATTAATATTGCTCTTGAAAGAGTACTGGTGAAACTTATATTGAATGTTTTCTTAGAAATGGGTATTTTGAGGGTATTGAATCCCTCTTGTTATAGGTAAGAAATTGGTGTTTGAATATATTATTTTCAAGGGTTTTTGAGTTTGATACACTCATTAGTTCTTAATTCCTTATAGTTTCTTATGTCAATTTATCTATCTTCTATTCTTGCATTGTTTTCGTTGCTACCTTAGATAGATTTCATCTTTCGTAGCTACTCTTGTAACATTTGGTATCAAAGTCGAGCTTGATTTCGTTCCTACAAAGTCAATCTTGGGTTTGTTATCTTGAAAATCAACAAAAAAGAGTGTCAAAATCAAAACTCCCAAAAAAAGTACTATTCTTGTTTTTTACCCTAGGTCAAAACTTGAGTTTTTGATCTTGTATTTTTTTTTGTGTTTCTAGTGTTAAGTTTGTGTTTTGTAACACTATAGGAGTCTAGGGTTCAAATTTGAGCTAAATCAGAGTTGATTTGAGTTATCCACCATTGTTAAGCTTGAGTTAAAGAAACTTGAAGGTGGGTTCTCAAATTTGGAAGGTTGTTATTGATATTTTTGGCTTGAAATTATGATATTTGTGTTTGGGAGGTTGACGTGAGCTTGGGGGTTCGAATTCCATCGAATTCCAAGGTCATTTGCTTAAGGGTCAATTTTGAATATTATTGGTGTTCTTCATAATTTTCGTATATTATTGAAGAAGAACATTCAAAAAGTAAGTGTTTGATCCAAAAAGGAGGTGAGATAAGGTTTAGTACTTGTTTATTCCAAAGAATATTCCAAGTCTTCAAAAGAAAGAAAGGAATCAAAAAGCATCAAAATGAAATATTCTCAAGGAAGAGACAAAGGAGAGTACAAAGGAAGGGACCACAAGAAATTCAAACTCTCTTGATCTTGAAAGATCCATAGAAAGGTTCCCATTCCTTTTTTTTTTTCATCTAAAACATCCTACAATTCCTCCTAGATGAATAATGATTGAAATACAAATTGGAAGCAAGTAATCTCTAAGATGTCAACCAACCTAATTCACTACTTTGAGGCAGCCACGTCAACTCAACCCGTCCAATTGCCTTAATCTCAAATTTAGATTCTTAGTTTCTTTTCTTTGATTCTTAGGTTTCTTTTATTGATTCTAATGCTAATTAACAAATAGTAATCACCTACTTAATTGTGAATTAGTTTTTGAATCCATTTTCTTTCATCGTCTTCTTTCTTTGTGTGCTTTTCTCATTTTTAATTCGTCGTAGTTTCTTAGCTCAAGTCCGTATGACATTTCCCTGAGTCAATCAAACAAAAATCCATTTCAAACAAGATTAGATATCATACCTCAAATTCTCACCATACTATAAACCAGCATTGAACACATTTAAATCCAAGTGTGAGGAAAGCAGGTGTGTAGAGTTGTGAGGATATTTATTTGAGATAACGTGTTTGTTGTTTTTTTTAGTGTCTTTTCTTACGTACCATGGACAATAATTCTACTAATACTATCTTAGCTTCTCTTGAATCTCTCAACTGTAACCTTGAAAGGCTACAAACGGAGGTGATATCGATCAAAGGAGGTGTGTCTACTCTAAGTGGAAGGTTGGGTCTCATGGAAGGCCAAAGGAACTCCAATCCCTCCACTTCTCAAAACAACCATAATTCCTCAAATGGACGTACTCAAAACAGTTCCACTACCATTACCCCAGAAACCTTCCACCAAATATTTAACCCACTAAGACCACCACAAAATCTCACCACCCAAACTACCACTTATTATCAAAGCCAAAATCCCATTCAACTACTTCATCCTTAATTCAATCAAATCAAACAAGAAGAACTAAGAAACCAAATGCCCCAATCTACACCAATCCAGATTCCTCCATTCCAAGCTCCACTTAACCAAATGCTTCTACCTCCACCAAATCCAATGTCCCCACTCCAAAATCCACTTACCCAAAACCCACCCATCCATGTAGAGAAACACAGTAGGAATGAACAATAAGAGATGACTAAGATTAATGAGTCAAGTGGTTGCTTGAAAAGAGTGGACAAGGAACACTTAATTGTGGGACTTGTCAACACAAACCCCTTGTTACTCACTAACCTAGATACTAGCATTTTACCTAGTATCAACTCTTTTTGTGTGCAGTTTCAAGAATATATACTTCCAAAGAAGAATCTAAGGAGAGTTCCTCATGAACACATGCTTGATGACCTAATGAAGTTCTCGGCTAAGAATTCCAATTTCGGGAAGAGTGATGAAGATATGATTCAAGGGATAAATATTCACAAAATCCCTTATGATGAGAGCTTCCCAAAGGAGAAAGTGAGCTCCTTTGATACAAACCAAAGTGAAGACCATACTTCATATGAGTTACAACGTAACAATGTCATCTCCTACACTCCTATAGACTTAGAATTGTGTGATATGGCTAGTAGTAGCCAAGTGAATGTAGTTGGTGGTTTTCTTAGAGGAGAATTGAATTAGTCTTCCTTTTGTGATACTCTTGGTATTGCTAGGTTGCATGAATATCAAATTCTTGTTGTAAGTATGCAAGCACTAGTTGATCCTATAGATGACAAAATTGATTCTTCTTGTAAGAATGATTTATTTTCATATAGTGCTAGCTCTTTAACTTGAATAAGGTTCCATTGCCAAATAATGAGAGTAATCACTCACTAGTTGACCCTTATGAAAACCAAGGTGAGTCTATGTTGGCATGTGAATTGCCAACAACTAGTGAAGGTGTGTTTAATGATTAACTTACTCATGAATACAGTCCACTACTTGATAATGTGTATGGTGTGCTTGATGAGTCTAAAGTTAGTGATGATATTGAGAGAATTGGTCATAAGAATGGAGATAATTCTTTGAGCCTATTGTGTGATAAAAGCCTTATTATTAGTTTTACTCATAGAAATCATGAAAATGAAAATATTATGAAGAATGACATATATCTTTTTGAGAGTGAACTTGTAGGATTTAACTCCGTACCTTTGAATAATAATCCTCTCTCAAAGATAGATGTATTCTGTGAAATTAGTGAGATCACTCCTTGCATGACACCTAGTGATATGCAATGTGATGTGTTTAAAGGAAAACATGGTATGCTTAAGATTCACATGTTATCCTATTTCTTGAAATACATTAAGAATATAGGGTTAAGTTAATATTATACTAACCCTCTAATTCTTGATAGTGATCTCCTACTCGTGGAAAAGAATGATTAATTAGGTTATGATGACTTTCACTTATGAGACACCTTTGTCTACCCTTTTTTTGCTCATGATATTACTAATGGTAATATAGAGGGTATGCCTAATTTTGGGGATGGTGTCATAGGGGAAAGAAAGTATAGTCGTGACCTCTGTCCTTGGCTACTTCTCCCATTTGACCTCGGTGACCTATTTGGATGTGGAAATTTCTACACATCCAACTTGATGCTTGGTCAAGATGATAAGTAAGGTTTGATTTTGAATTTTGGTATCCTTCTCTATGATGGAAGGTCATTCTTGGGGATTTACAATCCACTTGATAGACCCAAGTTGTACATGAAGAGAATTTTTTACAATGTTAAGTGTTTATTAAAGAATGGGAGTAATAAAAAGCTACAAGAGAGTTCTCTCTTTAGTGTTTCCATTCTTTATCAAGGTATCACTACTTGTAGGTCAATGAGAGAATTCCCTCTTAAAAACACTTTAGATGAATTCCATTCATATGATACCCTTCTTTATGACTTGGTTATGATGAAAGACCCTTTTCTCAAAGGTGGTTTTATGATTGAGAATCCTAGGGTAGTTGTGTCATTTCCTCTTTTGGGTATTACTTATGTAGTGCATCCATATTTGACACACTTGAGCCTAAGTTGTGTGGACAACAACTTGTGGATACCGAGTTGAACTCTTATTTGTGGAAGAGTCCAAGGAGGTTAAAGACTTTTTGTCACCTTCATGGAGTTGGACAATTGAAGTATCTTGTGGGAATCTTGGGAGCATTCTTAACATCATTAGTAGAAGGAAGCAAAGTTCTTGGGAGAACTACTTGTCTTGGATTAATTTGTTGCATAGTAGATTCTCTATATTCCCTAATGGCATGACTTCCTCAATGATATTACTTCCTTGGAAGTTATTTGAAAAGGAGAGATCCTATGTGCTTATAATGTCTCTTTATCTCTTTGTGTGTTCCTACTTGTGAATACCTCTTTGATGAGAATAGCATTATTAATACCTTTCTCCGATACTTTAATGCATATGATGTTGTTCATAATCATGTTGAATCGACATCTTATGTTGGTATGAATTGCTTAGAAAGGAAATTCATGGTGTGTCTAATTGATACAGCTCCATCCTTAAGTACATTGTGTGCTAAAAATCTTGAGACAAATGGCATCCTTTTAGATAATAGCACCTTGGAGCAGATTTCCATGTTTAATTCCTTTCTATACTACCTCTTTGCTTATGATAATGTCCATGCTAATCTTGGATTTACCTTATTTAGAGGTAGGGAGTCTCTTTAATTGTCCACTTGGTTGAGCAATAATGCTACAAGGATCACTCATATCCTTGACTCCGTAAGACCCTTGTGGATTTGTGAACTATTAAAGACACCACTCTTGATGTGGTCTCTTAAATAGATAAAGAAACAATTGTGTATTTTGGATCCTGAGAGAAAGGTATTCTTACCTTTAGAGATTGTTGATGCCATTATGACCTTTGTAGTTTCATTAGCTCTCGGATATTTTCATAGCCACTCCCTTTTGTGACATTTGCACTAAGTTTTTCATGATTAAAACAAAAGATTCGTGGTTATATTTCTAGGATGTACCACCTTGTCTATTTATTATACTAACTCTAAACCTCATGTCATGAGGATATTGTACTTGTTTGTCCTTTCTTTGATCTTGCAAGGTTTGGATTCGAGGTTGAATCCTTTTCAAGATAGGGAGGATGATACAAGCCAAATGGCCATCATAGCTTTTGATGACATCATTCAAGGCCAATACATGAAGAATAAAGTTTTGGTCACATTGAGGACGCGAGAACATGCATGGAGGACTCTTTTTGAACACACAATAGAGCAATTCCATGTTTAGAAGGTTGCTTGGGACTTGCGTTGATTCCTACCAAAGGATTCTAAATGATGAAGAAAGAATGTGAAGGCCAAAATGACACACATGGGCCGTCCCACGAATATATATTGGTCTTTGTATCACACATGGGCTATCCCACCAATTCATATTGGCCTTTGTGTGTTCGGCTTGTTTCTATTTTATTCCACTTGATTTATGGTCCATCTTTGGACCCATTGTAATAGCTTAGCTTAAGACTTTAAATAGCTAAATCTAGGTTATTTTCTTCCTTAGCTTGTTTTTGATATTGAATGAATATTGCTCTTAAAAGAGTGTTGGTGAAACTTGTATTGAATGTTTGCTTAAAAATGGGGATTTCGATGGTATTGAGTCCCTCTTGGTCCACGTAAGAAATTGGTGTTTGAACCTATTAGTTTTAAGGGTTTTGAGTTTGACACACTTATTAGTTCTTAATTCCTTATAGTTTCTTAGGTCAATTTATCTATCTTCTATTCTTGCATTGTTTTCGTTGCTTCCTTAGGTAGATTTTATCTTTCATAGCTTCTATCGTATCATTACTTTCACTATGAGTCACACTAAGACTCATAGTGTGACCCAAAGATCGGTAGGGTATGACGGTGACTCATAGCCTGATTCTCGTCACTGACAGCTTTGGTAGTACTTTGGTAAATTGGCCATAACTTTTTTACTCAGATACGGAATTAAGGAAAAACTAGATGAATTGAAAAAATAATTTAATTATCTATCCTTTGGTAGGTATTTAGGTCAAAAACTCTTAGTAATCTAGATGTTATGCTCATTTAAAGTTGACTCTAATAAGATTCTTCTCAAAAACTCAATCGGTAAGGGATAGTTTGAGCTGTCTATAAGCTAGGATTTTTTTGTGGCCTTAATATATGTTTAAATCACTTATCAAACTATCAAAATATGATGTTTGATTTTGCATGTACTTGAAGCATGGTTCTCATATTAGCTTGGATTTTTGGGGTGTTACAAAACTTTTGGATTAATGAAGTTTTTAATCAAATAATTCGATAGAATATATTTCTCCATTTACGGACGCACATGGCATGTGCGGACACATGTCACAATGTACCTCAAAGGGATGAAAACCTTTGAGGCACTATACGAAGCGTAAGAATGACTCGCATGTGCAGGTCATCACTTGCGGATGTAGGTGAAGTCCATATAAGAGATGTAGCATTCTCTAAATTGAAAAAAATGACCTGCGGCTTCATGTGAGTCACCTACACACATAGGTAGGGTCCACAGGTCGGCAATATTTTAGAAAGTTGTGTATTCTTAAGAACCATTGCTTCTATTTTGAAGCACCACCTTTTGACTATAAATACCTAATTTTTTCCTCAAGTAAAGTGTAAGACCCTATAAGATCCTAGCTCATGTCAGTTCATCCTTGACATTTAAAGGGGTCTAAGACTTAGAATATTTCGCTAAGTGTTAATACTAAGTCATTTTCAAAGCCCCTTAAACTTTGAAGTTTTTATTTTTGATCACCCCGGCCTTAGAATGTCGTAATTAAGGTTGATTCATGATCGGGAATGTCCAGGGTATGTCTTGGGTGAGTTTTGGAATTTTTGGACGAGAGTAAGGGCATGTTTGGATTTCCAAAATAGTGGTAGCACTGGGATAAGCCTACAGTGCGCCCTGTAGTGCACCGCAATGTATCCCATGGTGCCCTCTTTAGTACACCACACCAGAGCCCGCGACGGCCACTCCAACGCCCACCCCTTATTTTTCCAACTTCTGATTCCATTTTTCCAAGGGCAAATGGGTCATTTTCCCTTTACACAAGGGTTTCATAACATGGGATTTAGGGTCCCCAAAAGAATAATATACTATCTTATTCTCAAAATTTCCCTAATTGAAAGCATTCCCTCTCAAGAATAAACCCTATCCCCTTCAACATTCAAGATCAATTCTCAAGAAATCCACCAAGAACTTTCAAGAATTCTTTGATTAAGGAATATTACATGACTACTTATTATGTTTTTAAAGTTGTAGTATGGTCCCGTTGTCAATGTTGTCGAGTCCTGGGGTGATGAATACCCAAAATTTAGCTGTTTACTTAGTTTTCAGAATTTATAGAATAAATTCAGCTATACTGTGAGCAATAGCTTTCAGTCAAGTTAGCATAGTTAGTTGTATATTCAGTTAAGCCTAGTCCAGTCTAGTGATCAGTGCCAGTTTAGTTAGGAGTAGGATTCATTATCGAGCGAACCCAGGGATGGGGGCATTCCTGTCAGGTTAGGATTTGACCCTTAGTAGCAATCCTTGATTTACCAAACTACGTAGCCAAACCTATCTCCTGAGTACTCCTACTAGATTAGGGTGACTCATGTGCCCTTCAAAACATTAGTTTAGTGGATCCACACAGTCATTGTTAGTACCCGTGGAAGGGTATTGACACCCTTCCAATTGGAGTTACAGGTTGGACCCCATTTAGTTTATTTGGGGCATGTCGGTTAGATGATACCTCCCACAGTCTTAGTTACAGTACTCAGTACAGCATTCAGTTTAGTTTTTCTTGACTATAGCTTTCAATTATCAGTAAATCAATTACAGATTTTAGTACCCTAATTTCAGACAATTTCAGATATATGATATATGCTTGGTCTTGCATCTTCAATATTTCTAGTTTTTCATGCATTCTCATACAGTTAACTTATGCTATTCAGTCAGTTATTATTTCATGTATATGAACCCTTGTATTTCAGCCTTAGCTCAGCTAGCATACTAGTATATTCAAAGTACTAATTGTATACATTTTCTTGCACTATGATGTCTTATATCATAGGTTCAGACGCTCAGGTTCCCAACCGTACTTAGACTTTCTAGTGCATCAGCAGCAGCAGCAGGGGTGAGTCCTCATTCTTCGATTATGAGTTATCTTATATTTAGTCATGTCAGTAGATCAGTTATTTTGTCAGTCAGTATTAGTTGGGGGCTTGTACCAACTCCACCATCAGTGAATTTAGAGGTTTTCAGACTAGTACAAACAGATAGTCAACTTTCAGTCATTTTATCAGTATTGACAGTATGTTTTAGATGTTTTAAAACTATGATGCAGTATTGATTTTTCAGTTGTTACAACCTTATGGCATTTTTCAGTTAAGTTCTATACATATCCTTGTTATTTTATTCAGTACTCACAGTAGGTACCAGCTCATGGGTTAGCTTGGGGGGCTGTAAGGGTCGTATGGCATCCAGGGTGTACTCTTAGGGTGTTACAAATTTGTTATTAGAGCCTAAGGTTTTAAAGTGTCCTAGGGAGTCTGAAAGCCGCGTTGAGTAGAGTCTTGTGTATGGGTGTGAAGCGCGCCACACTTATGGACAAGAGGCTACAAGACGTTTGAGGAAAAGTTCCCCTTCTTTTAGTATTCATGTCATGTGCATGGGCATGTGCTCAAATTAAAATCTTTGTCTCATTCAACTCTTCCTTTCATTTAGAGAA
This sequence comes from Capsicum annuum, assembly GCF_002878395.1. Taxonomy (NCBI): domain Eukaryota; kingdom Viridiplantae; phylum Streptophyta; class Magnoliopsida; order Solanales; family Solanaceae; genus Capsicum; species Capsicum annuum. The sequence continues at coordinate 2,365,804 of NW_025820303.1, forward strand.
TATGCCTCCCAGAAAGACTAATGGAAGAATAAATGGAAACCAGCCAGCACCTCCGCCCGTTTAGGAAGATCCCCTGAACGAGCATGTTCTCATGCAGAGTTCATAGCTACATTCACCACTCTAGCCCACTCTGTAGCAGCTCAAAATGTCTGGCCAGATATTGTTCAGGCCAACCCAATGGTCAATACTGCCGCAGCTAGGATTTGAGACTTCACCGTAATGAATCATCCTTCATTTTTTAGATCTAATTCTGAAGAGGATCTACAGGAATTCCTCAACATAGTGTAGAAGGTAACAAACATTATGAGGTGACTTTTAGTGAGAGTGCTGAATTGGCTGCTTGCCAGCTGCAGGATGTAGCTCACACTTGGTTTAAACAGTGGGAAGGGGATAGAGGCATAGATGTTGGGCCTATAGAATAAGAGGAGTTTGCTTGAACCTTCTTAGATAGATTTTTCCCTTTGGAGTTGAGGGAAGCTAAGGTGCAGGAGTTCATAAATTTGAAACAAGACAACATGAGCGTGAAGGAGTATTCCCTTAAATTTACTCAGCTACCTAGGTATGCTCCTAATGTGGTGCCTAATGACAGGTCTAGGATAAGTAAGTTTGTTTCTGGTATGGCGGATAGCGTGGTCAAGGAGTGTAGGACTACGATGTTGGTTAAGGAAATAGACTTGTCTGGGTTAATGGTCCATGCTCCGCCGATTGAGGAGTAGAAGGCTAAGGAGAATGAAAGGTAGAATAAGAGGGCTAGGACAGGTAGTTTTAACTTTGCCCAGTTGAGGTCGGATGGTGGTAACCGTCCTCAATTCCATCAGAAATCTTTAGCCCCAGCTCTATCCTCAGCTAGTGCTCTTGCACCAAAGTTCAGAAATGATAACCACGATAGGGCGCCAGGCTCTAAGACTCGGGATAGTGTAAACAGTGGTCGTACGAATCCCTTTTGTTAGAAATGTGGTAGAAACCATTAGGGCATGTGTAGAGCTAGAAATGATGTATGTTTTGGGTGTGGTAAGCCATACCACAGAGTCAGAGAATGTCATAAGGTCGGCCTGCAGAGACAACACAGTCGTCCTCCAGTTCCACCCGGTCGCCTGAATCAGTAGGGTGCCACTTCCAGTGCCACCAGTGGGCAATGCCTAAATAGGATATATACACTTTATCCCCGAAAGAATCAGAAGAGTTCTCCTGATGTAGTTACTGGTATGTTACAGGTCTTTCATTTACATGTTTATGCTTTGATCGATCTCGGAGCTTCTATATATTTTGAAACCCTTTATATAGCTATCAACTTTAGAGTCAGTCCCAAAACCTTAATCAATCCCTTCTCAGTATCTACCCTAGTGGGTAAGTCCATCATAGCTCGGCGGGTATATAAGAACTACTCGGTTACGGTGTCTCAGAAAGTAACTTTAATAAACCTTGTACAGTTAGAAATAATAGATTTTGGCGTTATTCTCAATATGGATTGGCTTAATTCATGCTATTCTTTAGTGGATTGTAGAAACAGAGTTGTCCATTTTCAGTTTCCGAATGAACCAGTCCTTGAATAGAGGGGTAGTACTACAGTGCTTAGGGGTCAATTTGTCTCGTACCTTAGAGTAAGAAAAATAATATCTAAGGGCTCTGTCTACCATCTTGTGTGAGTCAAAGACTCTAGTTCTGAGACTCCCAATCTTGAGTTAGTTCCAGTAGCAAGGGAATTTTTAGATGTGTTCCCTAAAGACCTACCCTAAATTCCTCCCGAAAGGGAAATTGATTTTGGGATAAACCTTGTTCCAGATACCCAACCTATCTCTATTCTGCCATATAGAATGGCTCCAGCTGAACTTAAGGAGCTAAAAGAATAGTTGAAGGAACTCCTATATAAGGTATTCATTAGGCCTAGTGTTTCCCCATGGGGTGTTCCAGTCCTTTTCGTGCGGAAGAAAGATGGTTCCCTTAGAATGTGCATTGACTACCGACAATTGAACAAAGTCACAATCAAGAACAAATATCCACTCCCCAAAATCGATGACTTGTTTGACCAACTTCAGGGTGAAAGTTACTTTTCTAACATAAACCTGATAACGGAATCAACCCACAACACGGAAACAAGACACAAAACACAAGACAAATCGAGGACCAAAAGGGGAACAAGTCTTGGCCAACAATAATACCACAAGAATGAAATGACACAAGGTGTATTTTATACCAAAAACAGCCAAAGACAAGATGAACACGAGATGATAAGACAACAACAACAAGATAACAACAGTACACGGCTTTACTAGAACAAGAACACAAACATAATTACAAGAAGTGTAAGGATAGAAAGTGAGACATCAACTCTCACGAGAACTAAGAACTTAATTGTATGTAACACACTAAGACCCTTAATACTTGTAATAGGCAAAACCAACACTCTTACAATGACACAAGAGGGCGTGAACCACTCAAGCACCAAGGTTTCTAACAATGTTGGGCAATACTAGTGATTCCACCCTAGCATCACCCTAATTTTGGATTTGGTGGATTTTTCAAGCCCTAAACTAAGGTGGTACACTCCTCACACTATAGAGAGTTTGGTTCAAGTGTTACAATTTTCAATATCAATAAACAACTAAAGAAATAAAGACCTAAAACTAGTCTATTTATAGACTTATTACAAACATAAGTGAAATATCCCAAAAACCCTATAGAAGGGAAGACAAAAGGTGCCTATGGAGTGTAGTGTATGGCCGATTCTTGGTGTGTGACATGGTGTTCCTTTGCACTTCACTTGAATACTTCAAGTCCCGATTTCGACGCGCACTCTCATAAGTTCATCTCCATGATTATTCTTGTATCATCCTCACCATCTTGAGAGGAATTTTCTCACAAATTCACGACTTTACCTCATTCAATTTTCCACTTAAAGAAAGCCACTCAAAACAGTCCGCAAAACATGGAGAACCCACAAGCTCAATAATAAAAAGTATCGGCCGACATCTTCATTTTGAATCTTGGCTTTCTCTCCATCTTTAGCTTTACCTTCAATCTCATATGATTCAAGTCTCCTACCATCATACAACCATTTTTGTAGACCCCGTATCCTTTATGTTCCTTTCTACCATTCTCATTTACATGGACATATCGATTTTGGTAATGTGAAGCTTCGGTCAAGAAGGTTAGTTTAATGAAGCGGAGCTTTGGTTGTGGAGCTTGGACAGAAGGAATTTGAATTGGTGAAAGTTGACACCTTTTGTTAAGTGAATCTTGGATGGGAGGGTTTGGTTTTAGTGTAGGAATTTGGCCTCTAAGTCCTTGTTAGACTTGATTGAATTGTAGGGAAATGGGCCTAGTTATGTCTTAGTTTTGAGGGCTATTTAGAGTTTGGCTTGCGGCATTAGGTGATGGTCTTGGAGAATTGTTCATTGGAAGTAAAGTGTCGGGAGTAAAATCACCAGAGTTCTTTCGACTCTCCATTCAATCCAACCTCTCACTCATAGTTACAACATACGAGCCAATTTTTTCAAGACCCGCATTCGCCCTAGCAAGGTCTCGGGACATAGCATCAAGGAGGTCAAAAATGGTACTTGTAGCATTGTGGTCTACCGTGGGTTAAGGGGATGAGGTCTCGGGTTCCATTGCTCCAAATCAGTCCACAATGTCACAAAAACAGCCAAAAAAGGACAAAAAAATATTCCCAAAATGTCACACACAACAACACCAACAAAGGTTCAAATCTTGAACCGCAAACAACAATACCATACAAATTAAACTCATATTGTTGTTGTAGTTGAAGTATGATTTTTATCAAACTTGAGTTGTTCAATCTCTCTCCTTGGTGATGAATTTTCGGTTGTAGTGTAGGTGGACAAGGCTTTGGATTCTCTTTTCAAGAGTCAAAGGCTTCCATCAACTTTTCACCAACTTGCACTAATTTGGCAAAACACCCTTATGTAGTAGCCTTGTCTCTTTCCTCTTTTGGATCTTCTTGAAAAGTGTTTGTCACCCTTTTAGAAACTAAGCTTTTTAGATGCCCTTTGTTTCTTTACCACTTTGGTGTTGTCTTGAAAGTATTCCCAAGACAAACACAAAGCCTTGTCTTTCTCTTATCTTTTCAAAATCAAAAAACTCCTTTTTTTGAACACCACTTCAAGAACAATATGAACAACAACAAGAATAATAAGAACAATAACAACCTCGTAGTCGTCCACCCTTCAACAACACTTTGACAAGAGCTCAAATCTTAGACTTTAGACTCAAGGTGTGTTAGTGAACAATAATATAACATAATAAACTACTAATACAACAAAAAAACACTTAAATCTAGACACAAATCTTTTCCCAAAACAACAAGAAGACATAATTTTGGCCAAGACAACAATAATAGACAGATTTACTTCTTTTTGGAATTTTCAGTTTCTCAACACTTATTTTTTTTATTTTTTGACTTAGAGAGCCCAAGATTGGTAGTGTAGGAACACAACCATCCTTATCTCTGATACCAAATAATAACGGAATCAACTCACAACACGGAAACAAGATACAAAACACAAGACAAATCGAGGACCAAAAGGGAAACAAGTCTTGGCCAACAATAATACCACAAGAATGAAATGACACAAGGTGTATTTTACACCAAAAACAGTTAAAGACAAGATGAACACGAGATGATAAGGCAACAAAAACAAGATAACAACAGTACACGGCTTTACTAGAACAAGAACACAAACACGATTACAAGAAGTGTAAGGATAGGAAGTGAGACATCAACTCTCACGAGAACTAAGAACCTAAGTGTATGTAACACACTAAGACCCTTAATACTTGTCATAGGAAACACCAACACTCTTACAATGATACAAGAGGGCATGAACCACTCAAGCACCAAGGTTTCTAACAATGTTGGGCAATACTAGTGATTCCACCCTAGCATCACCCTAATTTTGGATTTGGTGGCTTTTTCAAGCCCTAAACTAAGGTGGTACACTCCTCACACTAGAGAGAATTTGGTTCAAGTGTTACAACTTTCAATATCAATAAACAACTAAAGAACTAAAGACCTAAAACTAGTCTATTTATAGACTTATTACAAACATAAGTGAAATATCCCAAAAGCCCTTAATGAAAGGAAGACAAAAGGTACATATAGAGTGTAGTGTATGGCCGATTCTTGGTGTGTGACATGGTGTTCCTTTGCACTTTACTTGCACACTTCAAGTCTTAGTTTTGACGCGCACTCTCATAAGTTCATCTCCATGATTATTCTTGTATCATAGACCTCAGATCCAGCTATCACCAGCTCAAAGTCAGAGAATGTGACATTCCAAAAATGACTTTCAGAACCTAGTATGGTCACTTTGAGTTTTTAGTTATGTCATTTGGTCCCATAAATGCCCCAGCAGCCTTTATGAAATTAATAAATCGAGTGTTCAAATAGTACTTGGACATGTTCATCATATTCTTCATTGATGACATTCTTGTCTACTTCTGTAATGAAAATGATCATGCAGACCATCTCAGAATTGTACTGCAGACTCTTAAAGCCCATCAGTGGTTCACCAAATTCAGTAAGTGCCAATTTTGGATAATATCGGTAGCTTTTCTTGGTAATATTATTTTTGGTGATGGCATTACAGTTGATCCTCAAAAGACCAAAGCGGTGAGAAATTGGCCCAAACCCATCTCTCCATTAGATATTAGGAGTTTCTTGGGTTTGGCTGCTATTATCGATGGTTTTTTTAAGGGTTTTTATTTATTGCGTCCCCCTTGTCCAGATTGGCTTAGAAGAAAGTAAAGTTTCTATGGTCAAATTCTTGTGAGAAGACTTTTTAGGAGTTGAAGACTCGACTCACCTCAACCCCAGTTTTGACGCTACCAGATGGTTCAAATGGGTTTGTTGTGTACTGTGATGCTTCCAGAGTTGGTTGGGGGTGTTATGATGCAGAAAGGTAAGGTTATAGCCTATACCTCTAGATAGCTTAAGCCTCATGAGAATAATTACCCTACCCATGATCTTAAATTAGCAGGTGTTGTGTTTGCCTTAAAGATTTGGAGGCATTATCTGCATGGCATGCATATTGATGTGTTCATGGATCAAAAAAGTTTCAAGTATGTGTTCTCACAGAGAGAGTTGAATCTTTATCAAAGGAGATGTTAGAATTGTTGAAATATTATGATATGAGTGTTTTGTATCATCTAGGCAAGGCCAACGTAGTGGCAAATGCCTTTAGTAGATTATATATGAGTAGTGTGGCTCATGTTGAGAGTGATAAGAAGAAGTTGGTTTAGGAGGTTCATCAATTGGCTAGATTAGGAATTCATTTGGTTGACTCAACTGAGGGCAGTGTATGGGTTCAGAATAATTCAAAATCTCCCTTGGTCGCCAAAGTGAAAGAAAAGCAAGATAGGGACCCCAGTCTAGTTAAGTTGAGATAGACAGTCAGGGATCAGAAAGTAGAGATTTTTTATCAAGGAAAGATAGTGTGTTGCATTGCCAGGGTAAACTATGTATGTCGTATGTAGATGGATTGATACAGTTGATTCTTTCTGAAGTACATGGTGCGCGTTACTCTTTTCATCCAAGGGCCACTAAGATATACCACGATTTATGGAAAATCTATTGGTGGAGTAGGATGAACAAGGACATTACAGAGTTTGTAGCTAAGTGCTCTACGTGTCAACAGGTTAATATTGAACCCCAAAAGCCTAGTGGCTCAATGCAGGACTTTAGTATTCCTACTTGGAAGTGGGAGAAAGTGAACATGGACTTTGTGATAGGTTTGCCTCATACTCGTCATCAGCATGATTCGATCTGGGACATTGTGGAAAGGATGACCAAGTCAGCCCATGTCTTTCCAGTCCCTACTTCTTATTTAGCTGAGGACTATGCCAAGCTCTATATTAGAGAGCTGTTTAGGTTGCACGGTATTTTATTATCTATCATCTCAGATAGAGGTACTTAGTTTACCTCTCACTTTTGGAAAGCATTTTAGAAGGGTCTTGGTACCCAAGTTCACCTCAGTACAGCCTTTCACCCTAAAAAAGATGGTCAGGCAGAGAGGACCATTCATACCCTTGAGGATATATTGAGAGCGTATGTCATCGACTTTAAGGGTAAATGGGATGATAACTTACCTTCGATAGATTTTGAGTATAATAATAGTTATCATTCCAGTATTCAGATGGCTCTGTTTGAGGCTCTTTATGGGAGGAGATGTAGATCTCCAATTAGTTGGTTTGAGGTAGGTGAGACCATTTTAGTAGGGCCTGATTTAGTGTTTGATGCTTTAGAGAAAGTCTAATTGATCAGGGAGAGGCTTAAATAGTCCAAAGCCTACAGAAATCCTATGCAGATGTGAGGAGGAGGAACCTTAAATTTGAGGTCGGCGACTTAGTTTACTTGAAAATCTCTCCCATGAAGGGAGTAAAGATGTTCGGTAAGAAGGGAAAGCTCAGTCCCCAATATGTTGGCCCTTATAATATCTTGAGTCGCTATAGAAAGGTAGCTTATAAGCTTGAGTTGCCTGTAGATTTAGTGTCAGTACACCCAGTATTCCATGTCTCTTTGTTAAAGAAGTGTATTGGAGATCCAGGAGTCGTTGTTCCTTTGAAACGCTTATATATTTAGAACATCCTTTCTTACGAAGAACTCCTAGTTGAAATCTTAGATCGCTAGATTTGCAGACTAATAAACAAAGAAGTTCCATTGGTCAAAGTTCTTTGGCAGAATCAGTTTGTTGAGGGAGCCACTTGGAAAGCAAAAGCAGATATGCGAACCAAGTACACTCATCTGTTCTCTACAAATTTAAACTTAGTTTAAGGTAACAGTTTTCGTTAGATTATCTCTTTTCCATTTTCAGTTCCATCCATATAATCATCTTTATGTCATTACATGCATTGACGAATCAATTTAGTCGGTCCCGATGTTTTAAATTGAGTCATGTAATCATGTCTTTAGAAATGCATACTCAGCATGTAACCTCAGTACCTCAATATTTCCTAGATTAATCAGTGTCATTCGAGGATAAATGTTCCCAAGGGAGAAATATTGTAAGACCCCATAAGACCCTTGCCCATTTTAGCTCACTCTTCCAAGTTAAAGGGGTCCAAGACTTAGAATATTTCACTAAGTGTTAAGACTTAGTCATTTTCAAAGCCCCTTAAGCTTCGACAATTTTATTTTTGATCTTTCCGGCCTTAGCATGTTGATTTTAAGGTTGATTAATGTCAAGGGTACGTCTCGGGTGAGTTTCAAAATTTTTGAACGAGCGTATAGGCATGTTTGGATTTCCAAACTAGTGGCAGCATCGGGAAAAGCCCACGGCGTTCCTTGTAGTGCACCGCAGTAGAGCCCGTGGTGCCTGCTCTAACGCACTGCACCAGAGCCCGTGGCGCCCGTTCCATTGCCTGCCCCTTATTTTTCTAACTTCTGATTCCATTTTTCAAAGGGCAAATGGGTTATTTTCCCTTCACCTAAGGGATCCATAACACGGGATTTAGGGTTCCAAAATCATAATCTACTATCTCATTCTTAAAATTTCCCTAATTGAAGAATTCTTTCTCAAGAACAAACCCTATCCCTTCCAACATTCAAGAGTAATTCTCAAGAAATCCACCAAGAATTCTTTGATTAAGGAATGTTAGGTGTTCATCCTTGGGTCCTTTTCACCCTTGGAGCCCAAGCACCTCTTTTTCTAAACTTAAGTTACGAGTTTCACATGATTAAATTGAATTATGTTCATGAATATCTACTTATGGTGAGTTCAAGTTAAGAACATATGTGTTTTCAAGTAGCATGAACCAATACATATTTTGAATGATGTAATTCTCATGTCGAACCCTTAAGTTGTGAATTGAATCATATAGTCATGGTATTTTTGCATGTTACTCACTCCTATGTAAAAGTTCATGTCTCCTATGTGTTTGATAAAATACCTAGATGAATAAGTTTTGAACAATGACTACTTATTATATTTCTAAAGTTGTAGTATTGTTCCGTTGTCAATGCTGGCGAGTCCTGGGGGTTATGAATACCCAAAATTTAGTTGTTTACTTAGATTTCAAAATTTATAGTGTAAATTTGATTATACCCTGAGCAATAACTTTCAGTCAAGTTAGCATAGTTAGTTGTATATTCAGTTAAGCCTAGTCCAGTCTAATGATCAGTGTCAGTTCAGTTGGGAGTAGCATTCAGCACCGAATGAACCCAGGGATAGGGGCATTCCTGTCAGGTTAGGGTTTGACCCTTAGTAGTAATCCCTGAGTTACAGAACTACATAGCCAGCGTAGGTTGAGATGTATTTCTGTCAGTTAGGGTTGACACATATTTTCAGTCCTGCCAGATTAGGTAACTCATGTGACCTTTAGGACATTAGTTTAGTGGATCCATACAGCCATTGGTAGTATCCGTGGCACGGTATTGACACCCTTCAAACTGGGTTACAGGTTAGACCCCATTTAGATTATTTGGGATATGTCGGTTAGATGATACCTCCTACAGTCTAAGTTACGATACCCGGTACAGCATTTAGTTCAGTTTCACTTGACCATAGCTTTTAGTTATCAGTAAATTAGTTATAGATTTCAATACCAATATTTCAGAATATTTTAGATATACGATATATGCTTGGTCTTGCTTCTTCAGTATTTCTAGTTTTGCATGCATTCTCATACAGTTAACTTATTCTATTCATTCAGTTATCATGTCATACATATGAACCCTTGTATTTCAGCCTTACCTCATCTAGCGTATCAATATATTCAAAGTACTGATCGCATACGTTTACTTGTGCTATAATGTCTTAGATCATAGGTTTGAATTTTTAGGTTCCCAACCACACTTAGACTTTCCAGTGCATCAGCAGCGGTAGCAGGGGTGAGTCCTCATCCTCAAGGACGATTTATCTTATATTTATGTATGTCAGTAGCTCACTTATTTTGTCAGTTGGAGTTATTTTGGGGCTTGTCCCATCAACTCCACAGTTAGTCAATTTAGAGGCTTTTAGACTAGTACAGACAGATAGTCAGCTTTCAGTCGTTTTATCAGTATTAATAGTACGTTTCAAACATTTTAAAACAATGATGCAGTATTGATTTTTCAATTGTTAAAACCTTATGGCTCTTTTCAGTTAAGTTTCGTACATGTCCTTGTTATTTTATTCAGTGCTCACAGCAGATACCAGCTCATGGATTTTCTTCTGATCCTTTGGGGCTGGGCGTCTAAGGGGTACTCTTGGGGCGTAACATAAAGGCACAAAATTGAAGTGAAAAAACATCTTTTTTTCTTTTTGAAAAAACTATAGTGTAATCTTCAAATTGTTGAGTGAGTTCATTGTTCAGAAAATTTGAGGTGCCACTTTTTTCTGAAGTGAGTCATTTTATCCTGGAAGGATACATTCTACTAACCTCGGGTACTTGAGGAAAATAAATTTATGAAGGTCACACCGTGAATTCGGTGGACTTAATTTTATAATTTTTGTCTTTTTCTTAAAGTTGTATTTACTGTTTTCCAGAAAATAGTTTGAACTTCATATTGATAGTTCTTCAACTGTTTGAACTTGTGTTTGAAGTTCTTGAAACTTTATTTTGAGGGTTCATAAGTTGGTTGAACTTGTGTTGAAATTCTTATGGATTAAATACAAATTTTGTACCCAAAAAATAACACCATCTTTGGTCAACTTCAATTTCTCCTTAATGAAATCCAATGTCAATTTAGCTTTTTCATGTTTAAAATCTTCAAAATGTTACTGTATCATATATTTTCCTCGTTTTGTAACCTTGAAAGAATGTTCTTGCCTTAAATCATTTGCTTCTCCAATTAGTTTGAACTTGGTTTTGCGTGCCCATTCAACTTCAACTTGCCTTTTGTATGGGTAGAATATTATCATCAACATTCAATTTTTCATATTTTCAAACTCAACAACTTTGGTTTATAAGTCAAAATTGCTTGTATCTTCAATATCCATAATTATGCACTTCAACTGTGGATCTTAACCCTTACTGATTTCTGCTTTAATTTTAGGTAGATCATTACAAACTAGCTCTTGGTGAACACTTTTGCTTATTTCATTGCTAGCTTCATCTTCATTATCTTCACCAAATATTTCTTTTGAAATAATGACAGATTCTTCTTCAATAGCCTCACCTTGTATTATAATCATGTCTATTACACTTCTTATGACTTAAAATACTATCTTATATCGAAATAGCATTAGTTTCAACAAAACTGTTATTTTTTTAATCTCTAGATTTTTTGTCAAATTAGTTTTGACATTATTGGCCTTCTTGCATTCAAAAACATCTATACCATAACAAAATTACCTTCATCGTCACCTCTTTTCTTCACTTTTTTGAAATTTTAATCTTCTTTATCTATTTTTTCCAGATTCATTTACTCTTTCTTTTCTTTGGTTGATCATACTTTGTTAGCAATGTTTCTTCCACAATTTCAATTTTCTCTTGATTTAGGGTCATCTCATATATCATAAACTAATTTATTAGATCATCAAGCCTCAAAATATTAGCCTCAACTACTGTCTTCTTGTCATGAAACTTCAAACTTAGAGATTCTAATATCTTTTTAACAACTTTAACTTCTTTCAATATTTCTCCATTAGCCTTCATATCATTAATAATTTCTCTAGTTCTTGTAAAAATTTCTTTAACCATTTTATCTGGGACAACTTATACTATCTGCAAAGCTCTTGAATATTCTCTCTCTTTGCATCAGAAGCACGTCGATAGTATTTCACAAAAATTATTCAAACCTCTTTTGTTAAATTCTACATACAAAATATTGATGGATACATGATTCGGCCTTATAGTCAAGGTAGTACCGTGACTTATAGTTCAATTGTCTATTTTCTCTAATTGATTAGCTGCTACAAACCGTAATGTTGTGCCTTCCAGGAGCTCTACGAATCCATTCTCAATAATTGATCATAATCCATTAGCCTTGAAAAAATCTTCATTTGTTGATACCAACTAACAGCGTCCAAGTGCACACGCAAGTATACGTGGTCTTATCAAGTAGTAAAGTGACCTGATGAAAGTCAAGTATCAATATCACAGAGATTTGATTTGCAACGATTTGATTTCAGTTCACAATTTAGATTCAATTGATGCGAGAGTAACCAAAAGAGAGAATTAAGTTTGTAAATTGCAAGTAAAGTAAATAATGCATAAAGTAAAGATCCTGTAACAATCAATAGGAGAAAACTCAGGGTTAAAGCACTTCGACAATCATACTACGTCTTGAATTTCATTCATTAACTCGCTTATCTTGGTTGTAGATTCGTAGGGTTAATTGAATGATTATGGTTTACCAACCTCTAATCCTTTACCTAAGTTGAACCTTACAACTACATCGTTGAGCGGGGATGTAATGATCCAATTAGGTTATTTAAGCTATCATCCTACATTTGAATCAATTAAGGCTTCTAAGTATATCCCTATCCTAGGTGCTAAGTTCAATTCTTTATTTTATAAAAGAATAAAAATCATACTTTATTTATCTCCATGTTCTATCCCCTATTCCCTCTCCCGAGTTCAAAAGGTAGACAATTGATGTATTCTAAGGGTTGTGAATTATCAAAATAGTTAAATCAAAGATGAACACACAACCAATAAGGATAAGCAAAATTAATGAACTTAATTCAAAATAAAAGTAATCATGTCTTTGGCTTTAACCCCGAAAAAGGGCGTTTAGCCACGCATAGTCATAATCACAAAATAGTAATTAACGATTGAAAACATGAATAAACTAAACAAAAATAATAAAAACCTAATGAAGAAGTTTTATCATCCCTTTGCTCTCCAAAATATGCTAAAAGATGCATAAAAACGTGATACAATATGTATTTATAGTATAGGAGTAAGCCCATTCCATGTTGGACAAGAAAACCTTCAGTTATTGAGCCCAGGACTGGGTGGGGCTACAAATTGTCCTGCCTCTCTAGAAATTGCTCTCCGTATTTCGGTTAAGTGTTGAGTCTCCCTTCTTGATCCCTTGTCTTGTGGCATCTTTCCCATGAATTTCAAGCTTCTTTAACATTAAAATATCATCATATTCAGATCCAAAAGCATCCTACATTATCACACCACACGAATTAGTAGAAAAATACAACACTACATCCATAACGACGAATCAAAACAAAAGCTAAGCTAAGCTAGTTCGCATTGATCTTTCACTTATTGTTCCAGCTGTACACTCATTCAAATTGAACTTTTCTCACTCCCAACAAGTTATTTCACTCATAATAACCCATTAAAACCATTTGGAACACCTTAAACACAATAGAATCCACTGAAATCAACTAGACAAACACCTAGCTCAAGCTAGTAACGCTAGTTTTCCAGATTGAACTCTAAATAATTTTTTTAAGTACAAACTTGTTTGGAACTCACTTTAAACATCATAAACACATGCTTTAATACTTTGATACACATTTATATTATTATCAACTCATATAGCACATGAATCAACCTCAAAACAAGGCTAAAAAGGCTAGAATAGTGACGCTAGAATACATAAACACACCCAACATCATCAACTCTCAAACAAAATTTCATCAAACTCAAAAATATGACAATCAGGTAAATATGGAATATCCATAATTTTTATATATGTCATATCTCGCATGAGGCGCTAACGATATTTCATACAAGCTCTATAGGATCTTAGATAAGCTCTGATACTAATTTGAAGAAAATAAAATTACTCAAAGAAATAATATAAGAACAACTGCAAGACCCAACAACCACTAAATAGAAGAAATTAATTAACAAAAGACAACAAGTATGAGGTTTTATTCAATGACTTAAAGAAACTCTTGAATTTCTACTCTATGTCTGACTTACTCACAACCTAAGAGAATATGTAGCAAGCACCCCTATTTATAATAGTGCATAACCAAATTAAAAAATAACTAGAAAATCTATTCCTATATGAACTAGGATAAACAAATCTTAATCTTAATTATACGTGAATTAAATAAATACCAAAAATATTAAATATTAAACGAATTAGGTTTCCTATTTTAACTTTGAATTATTATTTTCAATAGTAATAAATAAGAATGAATAAGATGTAGTAAATGGAATGACCAATGATCTTTAGGTTACAAGAGTTATTACAAGAAACTAATGGCACTAATAGTCATGAAAAATACAACAAGATAACGGCTATATGAGTTATAATAGGAATACACATTCATGCACCCCAAATCCACTAACTAAATGAGAGTAAAGGGCATGAAACGTCATCAATAAGGATGGAGTAATACTACAGCAACATACTGACTATTTTTGATACACTTTAACATATTAAAATGCACCTATATGTTGTCTTATTGCATTAGGTGGTAATACTATTGTTCCTATCGCCTTTGAGCAGCTTGCTTCTTACATGGCTACCCTCGAGTGGCAAAATCACCACGCCAAACTCGTTACAGCTTGCTGCTGAAAGGTACAATTGAGTCAAAGAAAAATTCTATATGTATTCTTATTTTTATTTACTCTTTCTTTAAATTTATTGATTTGACACAAACACCATATAAACTTGTGAATTAATTGCAGACAAAGATAATTGAAATATAATATTACAAAAATTGACTAATATTTTAGATGCTTCCAAAATTGTTCCATATTATTAATGATATGTAAAAGTTATATCACCCTATAGACAATATCTTAACCCTAGTCACGAATAAAAAACCCTTGGATCCGTTGCCATCACCTTTCTTCTTTATTCATTCCCCCGTTCTCCTTCACCAAAAACCACTAGCCAACCACATTTTCCTCCTCCATAATTATGAAAATCGATTATAACTCCATTAAGTGCAGTTAAAAAATATTTTCTTAATTTTTCTCGAACATTCTATGTATAACTAGACTTTTCTTGTTTATTTCATAGTAAAATCACGAACTTGTAGCAACTTTTTAGAAATTTTCTTTGATTTTTGCAATTTAAAACTTAAGGAAGAATCTAAATAAAAACAACAGAAAAATGCACATTTTATGGACCTAGGACTATTGGCTTTAGGCTATAGATTTGCAAAGTTGCAACTAGTTCATTCTGTTGCAATGTATGTGTATGGATTCTACCAATGCACATTAGTCCCTAAGTCTTTCTTTTAATGACTGTTGGTGGCAAAGATTGGTGCATTCTGTTGTTTTTTTATTGTATGCTTGCATTTATAGTAAGATTATAATAAGTATATGTTTTAGTGTGTTCTTCAGTGCTTGCATAATAAGTTACTTTTTAACGAGAACCCAGGCATATATATATATATATATATTTGATTAATTACTATATTTTGTTTACTTGTTTATCTATGAATTTGTGGTAGTAACAATCTTTGTTTTATATGATATTTGTTGCATGACATATACTCCTTTAATGCATTTGATTTGGTAATTAAGATCCCTGCCTTGTTTGTTGTAGTATGTTATGATTATTTAATTCGAGCAAGTGGTCAACATGATTGTGGTTACTTTCCTAGAAACTCATCCTCGATTTGTAATAGCCTATGTTGCCTCACTTCAAGAGAGATACCTCTCATACACAATTCACAATACAGAAATATAACTTGAGGATGAGGTCCATGGAAACTCTGGATCTACAACATTCCCTGAAGTGAATGAGGTGTATGTTTACTATGCTAGGCGTGAAAAA
Source organism: Capsicum annuum (assembly GCF_002878395.1). Classification (NCBI taxonomy): domain Eukaryota; kingdom Viridiplantae; phylum Streptophyta; class Magnoliopsida; order Solanales; family Solanaceae; genus Capsicum; species Capsicum annuum. The sequence goes on from NW_025820303.1 coordinate 2,381,447, forward strand.
GGTCACGGCTCTAGACGTGGTCATGGTCATGATCATTAACATTAAGAAAGAAATCATATTACTAGTGTTAATCATTCATCAAACAGAAAACACAATCAATAGAAAAAAAAAGATGAGAAAGGTGGAGAAATTGCTTGCTTTTGATGTGATGGGAAAGGACACTATACACGTAACGATCGTACTTTCAAATACTTGGTTAAGTTTTATCAAGAATCACTAAAGAAGAAAGAGAAATTCTGGAGCTAATTTTATCTCTGAAAATCATTTTGACTTCATATGTTTGGATGTAACAGATGTCTTCAAACACTCTGAAGGAAAGATACTTCACTGACTATGAAAGAATGAGCAAGTTTTAATCTTTGCTAGCAATAATAGTTAGTGAATAAAAGATCGTGTAAAAGTAGTTGTTTGTATGAATACTAGTCTTTTAATTAGTATTGATTGAATAGTTATATTATCATAGTTCAATAGTGAATTGAATTCAATTTTGTTTTGATTTGATTTGAAGACTTCTTATTGTTGACTTTTGTTATTATATTTTAAATACTATCATAAGCTTACTGACTGAAAAAGGGAGAAAAATAATTTCCAATGAAAAAAAGGAGATTTTTGTACATGTGGACCCTAAAATCCAATTATAATAGAAAAGTCAAAAAGTCAAAGAAGAAAAAGAAAAGAAAAAATTTCTTTCCGTCAGGATCCTTTTGAGAAGTACTTATTATTTATCTTTCTGAAAAGTTCTTTGTAGTATATTAACTGGAATGGAAAAAAAATATAGAAAAGGCAAATTGCATTAATGGACAATAATGTACCATCCTTTTTGTTTTGTACATAATTTAAAGAGAAAAAATATCAAAATACCCCTAAACTTGTCCACAAAACTCACTTTAGCACTTCAACTTTATGGATAATTATTTACCCCTCTAAACAACTTTCAAATGAATTAAATGTCACCCCAAAAATATAATATCACTCTCATAATGGAAAGTGTATTACACAACCACACGCCAGTATCATGTCAGTGCCACGTTATTTTTGTTTTAAAAGTACATACACATATATATACAGACACACACACACTCATATATGTATGTATGTATGTATGTATGTATGTATGTATGTATGTATGTATGTATGTATGTATGTATGTATGTGTGTGTGTAATAAAAAGGAGATAAAAAGTAAAAATCCTCATACCTAATCCTTTTTCCACTTCTTCAACCCCCACCATCGCGCTGAATCTACAAATTCTTTAACTCCCCCCTCAAGATTGCTTCTTCTTCGGGTCTCCTTCCCTCTGCCCACGCCCACGGTTTATCTGCAAATCCCTATTTGCACCATCCCCCTCCCATGAATCTGAACTCAGTCCATTTTTTAGGTCCGTTATTTTCGATTTTGGATTCAAATTTTTGAAATTTGATTTTTTAAAAGTCGTAATTGTAATGCAAAAAATTAGAGATAGAAAAAGTGCTAAATTTTTTGTCAAATTCAAAGTACATGTCATTTTTGAGGAAATTTTTGTTCGATTTAGTTCCTTTCTTGCAATTTTCTTCTTCAGTTCAGTCTCAATACGAGTTTATTAGGTTTTTTCATATGGGTATTTTTAATTTGTTGGTCAAAACAAGAATCCAAAAAATATTGAGTTAATTCAACTATTGAAAAAGATTAATTTTGATGGAATAAATTGAGTTTTTTTAAAGATTTTTTTTTGTAAGAAGATTACTAGTTGCAGGAACCCAACAACAACAACAATAAACCCCGTGTATTCCCACAACGTAGGGTCTGCGGAGGGTAAGATATACGCAGTCCATACCACTACCTCCAAAGAAGTAGAGAGGTTGTTTCCGATAGACCCCCGGCTCAAGATAAGGATAATAAACAAGGGGATGGATGACATAACTAAAATAAAGAATAGAAAATAATAGAATAAAATCACAGGAATATGAAATACAAAAAATAAGAGCAACGTGGAATAAGAAAAATAGGAACTAAGCAATAGAAAATAGGACACCCACCTAGTAGTGACATACACTCACATCCCAAAGACACCTATGTACACTAACCTATGATTACTAAATCCGGCTACACAAGAATTCTCCTAACTTCTAGCTACAACCCACACACTAACACTAGCCTTCTACCCTAATCCTCGATCTCCACGCCTTCCTATCTAGGGTCATGTCCTCAATAAGCTGAAGCTACTCCATGTCATGTCTAATCACCTCCCTCCAGTATTTCTTCGTCCTACTTTTTCTCTTCCTGAATCCATCCAACACTATCCTCTCACACCTCCAGATCGGGGCATCCGCGCCCCTCTTCATCATATGCCCAAACCATCTCAGTCTTTCTTCCCGCATCTTGTCCTCCACCGAAGCCACTCCCACCTTATCCCAGATAATCTCATTCCTAACTCTGTCTCCTTTAGTAAGCCCGCACATCCAATGCAACATTCTCATTTCCACCATCTTTAATTTTTAGATGTGAACGTGCTTAACTGGCCAACACTCTACTCCATACAACATGGCCGAACGAACTGCCACTCTATAGAATTTGCTTTTAAGCTTAAGGGGCACCTTCTTATCGCACAACACTCCCGAGGTGAGCATCTACTTCATCCAACCTGCTCCAATACGGTTAGAAACATCCTCATCAATCTCACCACCACCCCTGGATCATAGACCCAAGGTACTTAAAACTATCCCTCTTACACATATTCTGGGAGTCCAACCTCACCACTACTTCGTCCTCCTGCCTCGAGTCACTAAACTTACATTTCAAATACTCCATATTGGACCTACTCAATCTAAACCCCTTAGACTCAAGGGTTTTTCTCCAAACCTCCAATTTGTCATTCACCCCCACCCACCCCCTGCATTTCATCAATCAACACTATATCATCCGCAAATAACATATACCAAGGCACCTCACCTTGGATACTGCATGTCAACACATCCATCACCAATACAAAAAGGAATGGACTAAGAGTCGATCCCTGATGCAACCCTGTCTCGATCGAAAAATGCTCTGAGTCTCCTCCCGCCATCCTCACTCGGGTCTTCCCTCCATCGTACATGTCCTTAATAGCTCTGATGTACGTCATCAGGAGCTCTCTCACCTCCAAGCATCTCCAAAGAACCTTTCTCAAGACTTTATCATACACCTTTTCTAGATCGATGAACACCATATATAAATCCCACTTTCTTTCTCTATACTGCTCCACCAATCTCCTTATCTGGTGGATTGCCTCTGTGTCGAGCGACCAAGCATAAATTCAAACTGATTCTCCAAAACGGACATGATCCTCCTCAATCTTCGCTCAACCACTCTCTCTCAAATCTTCATAGTGTGACTCAACAACTTAATACCCCTATAGTTATTGCAACTCTGAATGTCACCCTTGTTTTTATACAACGAAATCATCGTACTCCACTTGATTGAGGAGTTTGATGGAGTTTAGCTGACTGAATCCATAAACCTAGAAAGTCAAAAAAATATTTTGATGTGTATTTGATTAGAGTTGGTTGATGGGCAGCAGTAAAAAAACAATAAATAAAGGAACAAGAAAGGGGGGATGAGGTTGTGAGGAAGAAGAAAGAAGGAATAGTTGGAGGCTAAAAATAAAGAAATGGGCCTCACTTACTTTTTCTTTTTTTATTTTCTTGGCTTTATTGATGGATCTTAATAAGTTTTTTGGGTCAATTATTGGTTGTATAAAATTCACTTGAAAGTTATTTAGAGGAGAAAAGAATTATTCGAAAAGTTAAAGTGCTAAAGTGAGTTTTGTGGATATATTTTACGGGTGTTTTGATGTCTTTCGCTAATTTAAAACATCTTATTGTTAATGCTTTGTTGTAAAAAAAAAATTACATCAATGTTTTATCCTTTAGTTCGCTATTTATTTTTTACTTTGTAATTTTTGAAAATACAAATATTTAATATATATTTATCTTCTGTATGTCATTTTATTTAAAGATATGGATAATTCTCAAGGTAAGTTGTTCAATTATGAAGATATTTGTTTGATTGATTCTGGAACTCATACGATATTCAAAGACGGAAAATATTTTTCTCATCTAAACGTGAGCAAGATAAATTTAATACGATTTTTTATAGTACCAATTTGATTAAAGGCTTCAAAAAAGCTATTATAATCTTGCCTAAGGGAGCTAAACTCATCATAAATAATTTTATATTTTCTTCAAAGTCTCGCGAAAAGTTGTTGAGTTTTAAAAATATTTGTGAAAATGGTCATTATATCAAGACAATCAATGAGATAAACCTTGAATATCTTGATATCACCAAGAATGTCTCTAGGTAGACATGTGTTATAGAAACATTCCCTTCTTTATCTTTTGTATTGTATTGAATAAAGATTAGTTCAATTGAAGCACATTCTATAGTAAACCGAAAGTTTACTAATTTCAGTACTTTTGTACTTTTACATGATTATCTGAGACATCCTGAATCTATAATGATTAGATGAATTATAGAAAATTTCAATGGCCTCCATTAAAGAACTTGAAGGTTGTTTCAAATGGTGGATTTTCATGTAATGCTTGTTATCAAGGCAAGTTAATTATAAGGCCATCACCAGTAAAAGTCAAAATTAAATTCCCCGCATTCTTGAAACGCATATATGGTGATATTTGTGAATCTATTCACCCACCTAGTGGGTCATTTAGATACTTTATGGTCCTAATAGTTGTTTCTTCTAGATGATCTCATGTGCGCTTGTTGTTATTTCGCAACTTGGCGTTTGCAAAATTATTGGTGCAAATAATATGATTACAGGCAAAATTCTCTGATAATCACATTAATTCTATTCACCTTGATAATGTTGCAGAGTTCTCATCTCAAGCATTTAATGACTATTGCATATCAATTAGAAGAAAAGTTGAACATCATGTAGCTCATGTTCATACTCAAAATGGCCTTGTTGAGTCATTAATTAAATATTTGCAGTTGATAGCAAGACCATTGCTAATGAAAACTAGTTTGTCACTTTTATTTGGGGTCATGCAATTCTGCATGTTGTAATACGTGTTCTTCTCATATCGATAAATTATCATAAATTTCGCTATTGCATTTAGCTTTGGATCAAGAGCCTAATATATCTCATTTGAAAATTTTTGCATGGTATGTATATGTGCCTATAGCACCACTTAATCGCACCAAGATAGGCCTCCAGAGAAGATTAGAAAATTATGATGGGTTTGAATCACGCTTCATTATTCATTATCTCAAATCATTAACAGAGATATGTTCACTGCTCAATTTGTATATTGTCAGTTTGATGAGATAGTTTTTTCAAAATTAGGGGGAGAATATAGTAACATCAAAAGAGAAATTTTGTGAAAAATTCCATCACTATCTTATCTTGATCCATATGCTTTTATTTGTGAGTAAGAAGTATAAATGATTATTCATTTATAGAAAATTGCAAACAAAATGCTACATACATTTACAAATTTAAAAAGAATCACCAAATCACATATTTTTGTAGAGAATATCCTAATTCGAATTAACGTCTCTAAAGTACCATCCACTAGTGTCATAACTATTGAGTCCAAAGCACGTCTGAAGCATGGTAGTCCATTGGGTTTTAAGGATCAAAATTCTAGAAAATAAAAGCACAAGATAACACTACGAAAGATCCTCATATAAAAATTCAAGATTTGAGCAATTTTGTTGTCCCGGAAGGAATCAATGAGCCTGAGACTCAAGAAAATGAGGAACTATCCATTGATTCAAGTGATGCTAGAACTAATTGAAATAGATCTAAAATAATATTACATTATGTCTTTGCATAAAATATTGCAACAAAAATTATGCAAGATAATGAGGATTTTGAACCTCAATCTGTTACAGAATGTCAACAAAGAACGGATTGGTCAAAATGATAAAAAATAATTCAATCAGAGTTGAATTCACTTGTCAAATGTAAAGTTTTTGGACCTACAGCTCAAACACCTAATAATATTAAATTTATTGCCTATAAATGGATCTTTTTGCAAAAAAAAAATTGAGAAAAATAAAATACAAAAGTATAAGACATGCCTTGTTGCATAAGAATTTTCACAAAGGTCTGGTGTCGATTATAAAGAAATACATTCATCAGTTATGGATGCAATAATATTACGTTATCTTATTAGTTTAACTATCCATAAAGACTTGAAAATCATTTGATGGATGTGGTTACAACCTATCTATATTGGATCACTTAATAATGAGATATAAATGAAAATTTTCGAAGGATTTAAGATGTCTGAAGCATATATCTTAAAGCCTTGAGAAATATATTCCATTATATTACAGAGATCATTGTATGGTTTGAAGCAATCTGGATGCATGTGGAACCGTCTTAGTAAGTATTTATCTAAGAAAGGTTATACAAATGATGAAATTTGCCCATTTGTTTTTATAAAAAAAAACAACATAGAGTTTGTTATACTTGTTGTTTACGTTGATATCATAAAATTTATTGAAACTCCAATAGAGCTTCAAAAGGCAATTGATTATTTACAAATGGAATTTGAGATGAAAGATCTTGGAAAGACGAAATGATGTCTTGGTTTGCAAATTGAGCAATTGACAAATGATATCTTTGTCCATGAATCTACCTATACAGAAAAGGTGTTGAAAAGATTATATATGAATGGAGAACATCCATTAAGTACTCCAGTGATTTTCTGATCACTTGATATGAATAAGGATTCATTCTGACCTCAAGAAAAGAATGAGGAAATTCTTGGTCCTGAAGTATTATATCTTAGTGCAATTGGTGCACTAATGTATCTTGCAAATACTACAGGGCCTGATATAATCTTCTTAGTTAATTTTTTAGCAATGTATAGTACTGTTTCTACTAGGAGACATCGAAATGATATCAAACATATATTACGATACCTAAAAGGGACTACCAATATGGGCTTATTTTATTCTAAAGATTTCAGTTTCAATTTTGTTGGTTATGTTGATGCGGGATATTTATTTAACCCGCGCAAAGATCAGTCTCAAACAGGCTATGCGTTCATATGTGGAGGTACTGCTCTATCTTGGAGATCTACGAAGCATTTTATCGTAGGTACTTCACCGAACCATACTGAGATAATAGTTATTCATGAAGCTAGACAAGAGTGCTTGTGGTTGAGGTCCATCATACATCTTATTCAAAAAAAATGTGATTTAAAATATGGCAAAGTACCCACGATTTTATGTGAAGATAATGTAGCATGCATATCACAACTCAAGGAGGGATTAAGATAGAACGAAGCACATTTCGTCAAAACTTTTCTACACACGTGAGCTTCAAAAGAATGGTGATATCAACGTGTAACAGATTTGTTCAAGTGACAATACAGATGATTTATTTATCGAGTATCTACCAACTGCAACTTTCAAGAAAATATTGCACAAGATTGAGATACAAAGATTCAAGGATTCACTGTACTCTTTTTCCTCGATAAGGTTTTTCCACTATATTTTTTTTGTAAGGTTTTTAATGAATCAGTCTATATGTGTATTATTTATCAATTAGATATTCAATGAGGAATGTAATAAATGTATTACCATATATAGTGAATGTCTATTTCTTTGGAGAAAAGTTAGAAACCCTAACTTTGGGACAAAATCAATTTTTCCCTATAAATAAAGGAGTTTTCCTTTATTGTTATTCATCCCCCAAGAAATCTTCAAGAGAAATAAAGAAGTCTCCTTACTTCTCTCTAAAATTCTTGTTCTTATTCTTATTGTTTTATGACAGAAATAATTATTTTTTGTATAAAGGCCAAGTAAAACGAAATAGATAGAGTATTTTAATAAAAAAAATGGATGTAAAGATAATGAAATTCTTTCTACAACAATGGTTATCCCCACAGATCATCTGAGATCGACCCTCCTCAATATCTTTTGAGTCTGTCCCACATGGCTTGCCTAGTACGATTTACATTCCCTATATGATTTATAGGCTATTACATAGTGGGAGGGTTTATTTGGTACACATAAAGTGTTCATCACAGAATGCTCACTCTAAGGGCAGAGATTATAGTGATTACGGGTTATCCTGAGGTTTTAAAAAAATGTAAGTTTTAGGAATGCAATTTGAAGTGTCAAGTTCATTTAGGACCATTTGGTCATACGAATTATTAATTTTGTTAAAAAAGTTACTTTATTTAAAAAATTAGTATTTGCTAATGAAAATTCTAAATACAATTTGAAGCTACATTTCAAGTTTGAAAAATAACTTATAATTTATTTTCTAATTCACATTTCACTTTTGAAATTGTATTACGTACAAGCACGAACAGATAAATACAATTCTATTTACAACTCCATAAAATTTAAATAAAATAAAAAAATATTTAAAATCCATTGTCAAACGGCTACTTAACTACATACCTTCGTAAATAACATTGATATCAAGTACTATCTGTCAGTTAAATGAAATCATACAACTCTTGAAACTTTAAATCTTTTAAGCACACAGCTAATAATGGGAAATGTAGATCTAATAAATCTTTTTTTGCATAAATAAATTGTTTAAAAATATAAATAACAATACATATTTCAATGGCTACAAAAACCCATAAAATATTACGAGTGATAAATGCCGCTAAGGTGTGACACAATCTCCTTGCTCGAACGACTCAAGATTGACCTTCATGTCGAAAAGGATCAGAAACCAAGAATCACTATGACTATGATGACTGAAAATCTATTGATCCAACTTACTGAAGAAATGTCTCAACACGAAACGATGGTGTATACTGTCTCAACACCAAAAGATGGTGTACAATCACATGAGAAATCATGCTGAAATGAAGAAGGAAACAACAATAGATATAAAGAATATGAAGCCATTACACTTACGAAACAATGACAAGGAACTTTGATAGAGTAGGAGGTATTGTATAGTACAATTTGTATCTTTCAGGAATTGGATTACATAATAATTTCTTTATTTGGATTTCCAGTTTTAGAGAATTTAATTTCCTTGTTGATTAGGAATTGTATTTTTTTTTTTGTTTTTTTTTTCTTGGTTTCTTTAAGTGATTTCTAGTTTTAGACTTGGTTAGGCGTTTGATCATGAAAATTAAATTTTTTTTAATTTTGGAATTGAAATTGTTTTGGTCATAAAAATAAATTGGAGTTTTTTTTTTTTTACTTTTTGTGAGAGAAATTGAAGTGAAAATAAGTTTAACTTGTTTTGAACAATAATATACCCACTAAAATTTTACAAGTGATGTTTGGGGAGGTGTAAACTTGTTTAATCTTTCACAATAAGTTTAGCTTTTTTTTCACTTTTCCAAATACAATTTTGAATTGTATTTGAAATTCTTATGGCCAAACATTACAATTTTCACTAAAGTAAAATAACTTTTTGAAAAAAAGTGAAAATTCTAATGACCAAACAGGCTCTTAATTTATTGTGATATACATAATTTAATTTATTTATAGGTTTTCATCTTTTTTCTTGTATTGAAAGATAGAGAACAACTTACAATTACTGAAAGTTGTAGACAAGTTAAAAAAGAGAGAAAAAAAAATCAAGAATTGAGGGAGATTCCAGACTATTACAAAGATAAGAAATTAAGGGGTCATTTCGTACAAAAAGAAGTTATCCATGGATTAACAATACTGGGATTAGCAATGCAGACATTAATAATATAGGGATTATTTTTTATCAAGTATTTGATTCATTGTATTAAAAACTAGATATATCATGTATTGTGTTTGGATATAAAACTCTACAAAATACTCTTTACAACTATACCCTTCAATTTTTATGAGATTTTCTACTTCATTTAACTAACCAAATTACTCATTCTTTGTGCTATCTTATAGAAAAGCTAAAGTATTAATAATAATTATCACTCCGCTTAAATGATCATTTATTTTTTAGGAAAAAAAATTGAGTCTATTTGATCAAGAAAAATTAAAACAACAAATAATTGTCATATTATATAGAAATAATTTTTAAAAAATATAAAGCACACTATGTAAGAACATCACGGACTGTTGATAATATAGTTTTACATTTTAAAATTATATATTTATTTGACAATAATCTTTTGTATTTAAATTAATATGTTTGTAAATTGAACAATTACAAAATAATATAAATGTAGCTCATATTCGAAGCTATCAACCAAAATAAGGGGAAAATGATATTTAAGCACTTGATCCGCATACGCAAAGTAAAAAGAGGATGACAAATTAAATGTAACATAATAACTAAATTTGTAGTGATTAGATTTAAAACGAAACTAAAATAAAAATTTAATAAAAAGAATTGAGGGGTAGTTAAGTCATTTAATTTTCTTATCCATTAATTATTAAGTCATGGATAAGTAATCCCATGATTTCTTAGTGTGAGATAATACACTTTATGATGTATTAGCTATTCATGTATTTTAAATTTAGCAATCAAACATTATACTAGTTAGACTAAATTTTAATCCATAAACTATTACATTTAATACAGCCTACCAAAAGACAACTTCATCAATGATCCTCTTTGGTAGCATCCCTTTTGTTTACATAGGTAGGTGTTATGTTGTAGAGTTCCTGGCGGCACTACCTGGTGCTAATGGTACTGGCACAGCTGGCCCTGGCTTGACATTTGGGACCACATATTAGTTCAAGTATTTAGGGGGTTGTTTGTCCCTGTTACTGCAGCATAGTGTTCCCCGTGGTCTTGCAGATTTGTTACAGAACTTTTATTAACTCCAAATAAATTGGTGGAATAGGTGGGGTAATTAGAGACAGCCAAGGCAACTGGATCACTGGTTTCTTCCAACGTCAATTAAGCCCAAATTCTGCTATTAATGGAAATGATGGCTCTACTTCGTGGTTCTAAATTGGCTTTCCATGGACATTATTATCCTCTACTTATAAAAACAGATTCTACGGAGGAAATCAATCTTCTCCAATGTCATTCTTATCCTACAATTATAAACATTTAATCTCTTCATGTAGATTCTGGCCAAGGAAATTGAAAAATCCTCCGAGGCAGCATAATAACTTAAGAAAAGGGAACAAGGTAGCTCATATCTTGACAGGACAAGATCTAACTATAGGGTGTTTGGTTGGTAAAGAGTTATTTCAAGATAATTAATCTCAGAATTAGCTATTTTGAGATTACTTATTCCACCATGTATATGGGATAACTTATACTATTATTGTTGGGAAAGGCAAGGGCAAAGTCAAAAGTGACCGAAAGGGTAGTAGCGGAAGAATACCCAAGTCTAAACTTTCTCCTTTCAATTTGAACCAAGAGGAGACAAGCAAATCCAAGTAAAACAAAGTAATATGGCAGAAAATAAATCACCACACAAATACGATAAGGCAAGAATAACAAGACACCAAATTTACGTGAAAAATTCTTCAATATGAAGAGTGAAAAATCACGGGACCAAAACCTTCACTATAATCACCAAGAGTTACAATATTGTTATCAAAGTGGCCACCAATAAAGTGCCAAACAACGAGCAACAACTCAACAAGATAGCACCAAAACTAAAGAATAAAAAGGAGCACCAACACCAAAAATGCAGCTATTGTTTGTGAATAAAGAACAGGAGCTACAAGCCACCAAATCCACCTCTATCAGTTCCTAATCAAATATTGAGATGAGATAAACAAGTTTTTTAAAAATTAACTCAATCGGACATGAAACGAAGCGGAAATCATAATTTGAAGTTGACAGTTGTGGCTGAAAAATTTGGGTGAAAATCACTTTTTTTTTCTTTCTTTGACTGCTGAAAACTCTCTTTTGTGATGATGAATAAGACCTAAAAAAGATCTATATATATGCCATATAGTAATGGGCCTATGGCAAAAGTGGTTTAGTTCAAATTGGGTTTTATTTATCCACATAGGAAGGGACAAAGACCCATATCCCAACAATTCTCCCCCTCCCGACTATGTGGAGGAGACCACCATCCCGACGATCATGCAACAATCTTCAAACTTTTCTCTTGGCAAAGCTTTAGTCATCATGTCGAAACTATTATCATCAATATGAATCTTCTCAAGTTCAAGCAACTTAGAATCCAACACATCCTGAATCCAATAGTATCTCACATCAATGTGTTTAGACCGACCATGAAATGTAGAATTCTTACCAAAAAGTATCGCACTTTGACTATCACAATAAAGCACATACCTCTCTAGAGCAACACCAAGTTTCCCCAAGAATCTCTTCATCCAAAGCAATTCTTTACAAGCTTCAACGGGAACAATAAGCTCAGCTTCTGTAGTAGATAGAGCAACACATTTTTGCAACCTAGATTGCCAAGACACAGCTCCCCCTAGAAAAGTAACCAAATAACCTGAAGTAGACTTGTGAGTATCAACATCACTAGCCATATATGAATCAGTATAACCACAAAGAATAGGCTTCCCTGTATCAAAACACAAATTTAGAATAGAAATGCCACAAAGATATCTCATAATCCACTTCACAGCATTTCAATGTTCTCTTCCTAGATTAGAAAAAAAATGGCTAACAATACCAATAGCATGAGCAGTATCCGGTCTTGTGCAAATCATTGCATACATTAAACTACCAATGGCTGACGCATATAGAACTTTCTTCATATCTTCTTTCTCATCATCACTGGAAGGACACTGCTTCGGGCTCAATTTGAACTGCATAGCTAAAGGTGTACTGACAACCTTAGCCTTATCCATGTTGAACATTCGAAGTAATTTTTGAATATACTTCTCTTGTGATAACCACAACTTCTTGGCCTTCCTGTCACAGACAATCAGTATGCCAAGAATCTAATTTATTGGTCCTAAGTCTTTCATAAAAAAAGACTTACTCAACTCTTGCTTCAACTTTTGAATCCTGCAAGCATTATGACCAACAACAAGCATGTCATCAACATAAAGCGACACAATAATAAAGTCACCATCAGAGAATTTTTTCACAAAAATACAATGGTATAAAGAAGTCTTCTTGAAGCCCTGCTGACTCATAAAGGAACCAAGCTTCTTAAACCACTGCCTAGGAGCTTGTTTCAAACCATACAAGATCTTCTTCTCTTTTTCCTTGACTTCAAAATCTTTGAGTTGCTCCATATAAATTTATTCATCTAAGTCACCATGGAGAAAAGTAATTTTAACATCCATTTGATCAACCGCTAAATCTAGACTTGCAGTTAAGCCTAGAACCATACGTATGGGTGACATCCTTACAACTGGAAAGAATATCTCATCAAAATCAACTCTTTTTTTCTGGTTAAACCCCTTCACAACCAATCTAGCCTTGTACCGTGGAATTGGGTTACCATCTTTATGCTTCACTCGAAAAACCCACCTATTTTTTAAAGTTTTTCTATCTTTAGGCAGCTTAACCAAATCAAAGGTTGATTATCATGCAAAGATTTAATCTCATCTTTCATAGCAACAAACCACTTTATTTTTCTTCACTTTCCATAGCCTCATCAAGACTCTCAGGATATTCCCCGTCATTCAAGAGTACATACTCATTGAGAGAATAATGAAATAAAGGTATTCTCTCTTTAGTAGATCGTCTGAAAGTACTCTCTGGAGCATCAACAACTGGTTGTTGATCAACCATATCAACTTGCACTGAAGCATCAACAACATCTTGCTAGTCATTCTGGACATGATCATCATCTTTATTATCAACTTGATTTTCATCATCATGAAGATTTTCTTCAGGAATAGTAGTCAGTGGAACTGGATCAACATCAACTAGACTCTCACTACTCTGAGAATCAACCTTCTCAGCTTTGTTAAAATTTTCAATTGTTTGGTCTTAAAAGAACACAACATCATGGCTTCTAATAAGTTTCTTCTCAACTAGATCATAGAAACGATAGCTAAATTCATCTTGACCATAACCAATAAAAATACACTACCTAGTTTTAACATCCAACTTTGACCTTTCATTCTTAAGAACATGCATAAAGGCTTTACACTCAAAGACTCTAAGATGATCATAAAAAGCATTCTTACCAGACCAAACTCTGTCAGGGACATCACATCCAAAGCAACAGTAGGAGATAAATTAATAACATAAGCATCAGTATTAAGTGCTTCTGCCCAAAAGGAATCAAGCAACTTAGCATCCAAAAGCATACATCTAACCCTCTCAACTAGAGTTATGTTCATCCTCTCTGCTAAACCATTCAACTAAGGAGTTTTTGAAGGAGTTTTCTAATGCCAATTACCTTTCTCTCTGGAATATCTATCAAAATGATCAATATACTCACCACTATTATCTGAGTGGATGCATTTTAATTTCTTCCCTGTCTATCTCTTAACCAAGGCCTGAAAACCCTTGAACACATCAAGTACTTGATCATTGAACTTCAAAGAAAATATCCAGAGTTTGCGAAAATGATCATCAATAAAAGTCACAAAGTAAAGTGCACCACCACGAGACCTTACTTTAAAAGGACCACACAAATCAAAATGTACCAACTCCAGCAAATCAAGCTTTCTTGAAGGCGAATGACTCTGAAAAGAAACTCTTTTCTGTTTACCGGTTAAGCAATAAACACACTTCTTCAATTTTGTTTTGTTTTACTCTAAAAAGTAAATTTTACTTAGTCAAACTGTCAATCCCCTTCTCACTCATATGGCTCAACCTTCTATGTCATAACTTTGATGAAGTATCATTCTCCACCAAGTTTATCAAGCCTCTAGAAGTAGAGCCCTGAAATACGTACAAGTAAGACAACTTATCACCTCGGGCCACAATCATCAAACCTCTAGTAAGCTAGCGCCAAGGGTGTTAACATAGCCCCCATCATCAAGGTTCCCTATAGAAAACAAATTCAGGCGAACATCTGGAGCATGCTTGACATTATTGAGAACTAATTTGGAATCATTGTTACTTTTCAAACAAACAGTGCCAATGCCAAGTACTTTAACTTTATCATTATTGTCCATTTTTAACATCCCAAAATTACCTGGAGTGTAAGAAAAAAATAATTTCTTCTTTGGCGTAACATGAGAAGTAGCACCAGAATCGATAAACCAGCTAGATTCATCACGTACAAGATTACTGACATTCTCAGCACAAGCAACAAGAATATCGTCATTAGCAACAACTGCAACACCATTTTTATTATCGGCTTCATTCTTTTTCTGTCTCATATCTCTCTTATGCTTGTAACAATATTTTATGATATGCCCTTTTTTGTTGCAATAGTAACATGTAACATTCTTGAATTTGGACCTCGACTTGCTCCTGCTTTTATCTCTATTATTCGGACCTCTGAACTTGTTTCTCCCCCTCTTTTCAATAACCAAAACATCAAAGTGTGAAGATGAAGAAGATGAGGCTTGAGATCTTCTTCTCATCTCTTCATTCAAGACACTTCTCTTAACATATTCCAACACCACCAGGAGCAGAATTAGTCAAAGAAACTCGAAGATTTTCCTAAGAGTCTGGCAGAGTATTAAGAAGCCAAAGTCCCTGAATTTCTTCATCGAACTTTACACCCATTCAGGACAACTAGTCAAGGAATGTCCTCTTTATACCTGATATTCATTAATTGCTTAAACAGGAACAACTTGTTATTGCCAGTCTTCGAAGCATAAAGTGTCTCGAGCTTGTCCCACAAACTTTTAGCATGTGTCTCATTCACAATACAGTTTCTAACATTATCTTCAACCCATTGTCTAATATAGCCACAAACCTGTAGGTGCTCAAATTCTCAATCCTCATCTATCATGGATTGAGGTTTAGTAGACGCAAATGCAGGTAAATGTATTTTCTTGACAAAGAGAAGATCTTTCATCTTGTCTTTCCAAGTATGATAGTTACTACTATTCAAATACACCATTTTGCTCATATTTGCCTCCATCATTCAAGTCAACAATCAATAACAACCAACACTCTGATACCACTTTGTTGGGAAAGGCAAGGGTACAGTCAAAAGTGCCCGACAGGATAGCAGCGGAAGAATACCCAAGTCTAAACTTTCTCTTTTCAATTGGAACCAAAAGGAGACAAGCAAATCCATGTAAAACAAAGTACTATGGCAGCAAATAAATCACCACACAAGTATCCATGTAAAACAAAGTACTATGGCAGCAAATAAATCACCACACAAGTACGATAAGGCAAGAATAACAAGACACCCAATTTATATGGAAAACCCTTCAGTATGAAGAGTGAAAAATCACGGGACTCAAACCTTCACTATAATCACCAAGAGTTACAATATTGTTCTCCAAAGTGGCCACCAAACAAGTGCCAAACAATGAGCAACAACACAATAAGATAGCACCAAAACTAGAGAATAAAAAGGAGCACAAACACCAAAAATGCAGCTACTGTTCAGGAATAAAGAACAAGAGATACAGGCCACCAAATCCACCTCCATCAGTTCCTAATCAAATAGTGAGATGAGAAGAACAAGCTGTCCAAAAATCAGCTCAATCGAACAAGAAACAAAGCGGAAATCGTAATTTGAAGTTGACAGCTGTGGCTGAAAAAATTGGGTGAAAATCAGCAATCAGCTTTCTTTTTCTCTCTTTGGCTGCTGAAAACTCGCTTTTATGATGAGGAGTAAGATATAAAAGAGATCTATATATATGCTCTATAGTAATGGGCTTATGGGTAAAAGTGAGTTGGTCCAAATTAGGTTTTATTTATCCACATAGCAAGGGACAAAGACCCATATCCCAACAATTATTAAAGTATAAACGGTCGAATAAATAATCTTGCCTAACTAATCAGTTATGCGTATTCTAAAGCAGGATAAAGGACTTGGTACTACTATAATAACTCCCTCTTTGGTAACAATGGGTCCCCTTCTAATAGTAGTACTATATGTAATATGTTCTACTAATGATGGGTTTAATCTCACATCTGGTTCTATAATGGCTACTGAATTATATAAATAAAATATCTTCCTATATCCATAAAAAAAAACTCCATCTCCAAACGATCACACCTTCTCAATTTGATAAAGCTTTAATATTTTTTATAAATTGTGCGCTTTCCATTATTTACAATAGAATTAAAATTCAGACTACATTTGAATAAAAGTTTAATTTCAAAACAACTTTTATCTAAATCAATGTTTTCAGTTCTTTGTTCAAATATAACTTAAAATAAGTTGCTTGTTCAGCTTCTAATTTTCTACTCTCTCCATTTCGGAATAAGTGAATTGTTGAGGTATTTATTAGTATTTCAAAATAATTGAATCATTGAATTTTTTTTCAAATTTATCCTTATGATTTGACAACTAATTAACTTTTGAAAAGGTATTACAAGGTAAGTTTTTTCTTTTTTTGGGTAAAATGAAAAATTGTGTTAAATTTATGCCTTTAATACTTTTTTTTAATCTGTATGCCAAAATCTAACAATTCATTTATTATGAAACGGAGGAAGTATTTAAATTCAAACACATAACTTACCTTTATATTCTTGATATATTTTAATAATTTCTAAAATATACTTTCAACGAAAAATTCCTAATCCCACTTTCTCCTTCTTTTGCTAGTTGCCACTTCCTTTGCTCTGTCAGTTATTATAATTAATTTTTCTTCACTTATAATTTGTATTTGGAAAAGTTTGAAATACGCCAATTTTATTCTTTTGTTATGTTTTGGCTTAAGAATATTTTTGTCATTAATTAGTGTTATAAAACAATAAAAAAAAAAAAAAAACATAGAGAATAGAGAAAATAATTGTTATTTCTCTTGAAGAATGATTTACAATAAAAGACTTTTATTTATAGGAAATTTTTTTTTTCAACCAGATCTTGATAGACATTCACTACAATTAATATACATTAATATCATAACACTCCCCCTTGAATGTCTATAAATACACATATAGACTGCCTCAATAAAAACTTTACAAGGAAAATTCAATAGAACAAAACCTCATAAGAAAAAAAAAAATACGTGTATTAACTTCCTCTAATAAGAACATCTTTGAATCTTTACATACCGATCTTGTGCACTATCTTCTTGAAAGTTGGAATTAAAAAAGACTTGATGAATAAATCAACTACATTGTCACTTAAATGAATCTATCATACATTAATGTCATTCTTTTGAAACTCGTGTATAGAAAAACTTTTGCGAAATGTGCTACGTTCTATCTCCTTTTATGGATCCTCCTTTAAGTTGTGTTATGCATGCTGTATTATCTTCATATAAAATCGTGAATACTTTGTCACATTTCAAACCACATTTTTTTCAAATGACATATGTTTTGCAAAAAATTTAACTTTTTAAGAGTCGCCACTTAATTTTTTAAAAGGAATTAAAAAACCTTTATAAAATACTTTAAACAATCCAAAACAGAAAATCATTTAAATTTGAAGATTCTGAGTAAACGGTTCCTATTAACGTTTTAGGAAGGTTTTAAAGCTTCTAAAACGTCCGCTAACTTGCGATTATCCGAACTATTTGAAAAAATCTTTTGACTAACCTCAAAAAAGATTAGTTTGTTGAAAAGTGATCGATTTTTAGCAAAGACTTGTGTAAAATAGATTTAACCGACTTAGTAAGGATTTTAACTAAGTCTAAACAAAACCAATAAGCAAATAAACACGTAAAAGGGGGAAAGGGAGGAGAAAGTAAAAGATTTAGGCTAATGGGCCCAAATCAACGAGATCTGTCCTAGTCTAATTGGGCTTTCAACTCATTTCACTTGTCCTAATCTAGTTTTCGAGCCTTTGGCTCAAGTCTCGCTCCACCTGTATTAAATTTACAACTTTGGCTTCGAGACCCAAATGAATGAATAAAGAAATAAACAAATAAGACAACAATAAATAAATAATACAACAATAAAGAAAGAAAAATGAGACTCTCGAGTCTCTTCGCTGCTTCAAATATGGGCTTCAACCCATTTTTCTTCTTCTATCTTCTCGTCCGTATGTAATTAGACTTTAAAATTCCTTCGGCTTGACCCGAGAGATGGGCCACATTAGCCATGATGGATATGCAAAAAGAGAAGAGTCCATGTAGGACTCAAATGATTTCCATGCAAAGAAAAGAAAAAAAAATAAAATACATTAACATATATTCGACCAAGGTAAGTAAGGAAATCAATGCATGCTCAACCAAAGTAGGAGACTAGAATGGTTAATACATGATTAACCGGAGGGGGAAAGAAAATAGTAATTAAAACATGATCAAATTAACACGTGATTGACTAAAGGAAACAACATAATACGGTCCTGATCAGCAATCAAAAGCCAATGGGAAATAATAAAGCATGTCTAGATCAATTCAGCAAAGGTGACCCTATGCAAATTAAAAATGTACTTTACATTTCAGCTAATAAAATAGTTAACACTTCCCTAACTAATTTGGACTAATTATTTGAGGCATATCAATGTGTTTAATGTAACTGTTCAACAACAGAATTTCTTGAGGCTTGGGGCACATGACAACTAATTAGCCCTTCAACTACATAGGACGACCCAACCTTAAAGGATCAACGACGGAAAATTGAGTATTTCACAAACAACACAGTTAAAGGGAAATCGCACACTCATCAAATCGACTATGCCAAGATGACACTTATCACAAAAGACACTATGCTAAAACAGCGAGTTCATACCCATAATAACAAATAGTGGGTTGATTTGATCAGAAAAGTAGTATACCTCCGACTGAATCAATATCGCGTTCTCCTTTGCAAATTCAAACTCAAATAAAGAACTAAGAATTTGTGGATGAAAAATTTAGACTGAAAATAGCGACTAAAAAAGAGTGAGGCAAGAAGAAATTCGTTTAGAAGAAAAGAGGGACTATGATAAGTAAATGTTCTGTTGGGGAGGAGACACAACATTCATTGCAATTCAGCGTTCAAATTTCGAATACAAGTTCAATTAAGCAAAGCAACATAACAGCATACACTCTACAAAGACATAATTTTGAACGGTGACTAAAGCGTCAAAAGAACGAGGAAACAGGGTGATGATAAGCTGAGACAAGACTATACCACATTGGATTGAACTTAGGCAAAATCCGTGCAAGAAAAACAATCCAGCAATTACTTCTGATAATTATAACTTACTTCTATATTCAAATAAAAAATAGCCACATAATCCCAAAGAGGAAGATCTTGTTCATGAAACTGTAGCTAATACAGACGAGCAAACGACTAGTATCATTCGATAAAATGAAATAAACAGGGTTACACGATTTCTTCGAACAAACATCTAACTAAAATCCTATGGCCTTCCAAGGCTTCTACAGCAATCAAATCCCAGCATACAAATGCGATAATCAAAATCCTATCACGACTAAACACTATTACATCACGACAGTATAATAAAATAGAATCAAAAACTAACCGGCTTTTGGACAGCAAAACGGGGATCTCGAACTAACGTCGGACTTGCCACCACCAGAGAATATCGTCGTCAACTCGGAATCTTTTTCCCCCCTCCTCTCTCTCCCTAAAAGAAGTTTTCTCTCCCTTATTTGAGATTTCTCTTTTGTTTTTATTTCCTCCCCAAAAAGAAGAATTTTCAACCCCAAAAACAGTGACCCAATGGGTTCTTATAGAGAAGACGGAATCGGGGGTACTTTAGGGATTTGAAATAGGGAAAATTTTGAAATTCCAATTCAAATCCCCACCCCAGCTTCCGTTTTTCACCCCCCAATTGGTACCAATTTTTTTGATTCTTTAAAATGGTGGACCAATTAAATCTTGGCAAAACGAATTGTACCCCAAACCAATGTATGAAATCGTACGAATTATTCCGAAATTTGCGGAATTTGGATGTTGGAGGAGCCAACTCATCAATTTTCGGAAGCTTCTAGGCTTTCACGCACGGATGCGCGTGGGACGCGTGAAGAAGACTACAAACGGGTTGGTTGCGGGTCGATTTGGAGCTGGTCGGGTCAGGTTCGAATCTGGTCGGGAGTTGTTTGTCGATTTTTGTTGCTGTGTTGTTGTTCGCCATTTGTTTACTGTTGCTGCCTTTGTACCGTGTTTTTGGCTGATTGTACGCGTATGTACACAGCTGTTGCTGTTTTGGGAGAAGGCACAAAATGGGTCGGGTCAGATTGGGGAATTGGGCTTGTGGGAATGGATGTTTATGTTGTTGAGAATTTTTGGGCTGATGGGTTAAGATTATTATTGGGCTGATAATATTAAAGAAAGAGAAGAAATGGGCTGCTGAGTTGGGAATAAATGGGAAATTGATTTAAAAGGGTATTTGGGCCTAAATTGGGTTTTAATTAGGGTTATTTAATAACCCCAACTATATTTAAATGGGGTTGAAATAACCCCAACTGGATTTAATTGGGTTAAAATAACACTAAAATTGGTAGTCTTTGGATTTATTAGAAAAAATAATCTCGATTAGACTAAAGGTTATATATAAAAATAATTTCAATTATGATCCAACCTATTCTATTTAAATTTTGACCAATTTAAAAGTTAATTGGTCAATTGCATTGCAATTATGGCCAATTTAGTTTCAATTATGATCAAATTCAATAGATTGGTTAAATCGAATTGAAATTTGATATGAATTAATACCTTGTTTAATCCCGAGCTTCTTGATTTAATAAAATCGAATAAATATTTTTCAAGTAAATTATTTTTAAGAATAAATTATATTTAAATCAAGATTTTAATCATTTAAATTTATTTTTTAAATATTTCTTAATTAAAATTTGATATTTCATAGAATAAATATTTAAGTAATCAAATTATATAATCTCGTATAATTGAACACGACAATATATAATCGCTACTTAAAATGACAAAAATTACGTAGAAGAAATATTTTGAAAAGTTTTTATTCAGATGAAATGAATATTTTGATTTTATTAAAAATTGAAGAAACTCAGGATTAAATTTAGTCGTGGAGGGTAAAAATTAGGTGTCAACAAGATGTATTGTGGATCTCAACCACACACACTCTCGGCTTGCTTCATGAATAGCTATAATATCAGCATGATTTGATGAAGTGGCTACGATAGACTGCTTTGTTGATCTCCAAGATATGGCAGTACCCCCACATATGAACACATAGCCTATTTGAGATCGAGCTTCATGTGGGTCAGATAAGTATCCAGCATCAGCATAACCAACAAGATCGGAACTGCAATCTTTAGAACAAAATAAGCCCATATCGGTAGTCCCTTTTAGATGTCGTAATATTTGTTTGATCCCATTCCAATGTCTCCTAGTAGAAACAGAACTATACCTTGCTAACAAATTAACTGAAAAGGTTATATCAGGCCTTGTAGTATTTTCAAGATACATTAGTGCACCAATTGCACTAAGATATGGTATTTTAGGACCAAGGAGTTTCTCATTCTTTTTTTGAGGTCGGAATGAATCTTTATTCACATCAAGTAATCGAACAACCATCGAAGTACTTAATGGATGTGCTTCATTCATATAAAAAAATTTCAACACCTTTTCTCTGTAGGCAGATTGATGGACAAAGATACCGTTTGTCAAATGCTCAATTTGTAAACCAAGGCATAATTTTATCTTTTCGAGATCTTTTATCTCAAATTCTTTCTTTAGGTAATCAATTGTCTTTTAAATCTCTATTGGAGTTCCAATAAGGTTTTTGTAATCGACATAGATAGCAAGTATAACAAACTCCGACGTTGTTTTCTTTATAAAAATACATGGGCAAATTTCATCATTCCTATAACCTTCCTTAGATAAATATTCACTAAAATGTTATAACACATGCGTCCAGATTATTTCAAACCATACAATGATCTTTGCAATCTAATGAAATACATTTTTCGAGGCTTTGAACTATATGCTTTTGGCATTTTAAATCCTTCAAAAATTTTCATGTATATCTCATTATCAAGTGATCCATATAGATAGGCTACCACATCCATCAAATGCATTTCAAGTCTCTCATAGACAGTGAAACTAATAAGATAACGCAATGTTATTGCATCCATAACTGGTGAATATGTCTCGTCATAATTGACATCAGGTCGTTATGAAAAATCTTGTGTAACAAGGCGTGCCTTATACCTTTGTATTTCATTTTTTTCATTTTTTTCCGCACAAAGATCCATTTATAGCCAACAGGCTTAATACCATTAGGTGTTTGAGCTATAGGTCCAAAAACTTCACGTTTGGCAAGTGAATTATTTCAGATTAAACTGTTTTTTGCCATTTTGGCCAGCCATTTCTTTGTCGACATTCTATGACAGATTGAGGTTCAAGATCCTCACTATCTTACATGATTTTCATTGTAACATTATATGTAAAGACATAATCCACTACTATTTAAGATCGATTCATATTAGTTTCAACATCACTTGAATTTTATGGATAGTTCCTCATTTTCTTGAGTCTGTGGCTCATTGATCCCTTCAGGGTTATTAATATTGCTCAAATCTTGAGCTTTCATATGGGGATCTTTCATAGTGTCATCTTGACCAGTTGTTTTTCTTTTTCTAGAATTTCGATCCTTAGAACCTAATGGTCTACCACGCTTCAAGCGTGCTTTAGATTCATTAGCTATGACACTAGTGGATGGTCCTTTAGGGACATCAATTTAAATTGGGACATTCTCTGTAGAAATATGTGATTTGGTGATCCTTTTCAAATCTGTAAATGCGTCTGCAATTTGATTTACAATTTTTTGCAGATGAATAATCTTTTGTACTTCTTGCTCACAAAAAAAATACGTGGATCAAGATGAGATAGTGATGAATTTTTCGACAAAATTTCTCTTTTGATGTCACTATTTTCTCTCTTTACTTTTGAGAAAACTATCCCATCAAATTGACAATTTGCAAATTGAGTAGTGAACATATCTCTCATTAATAATTCAAGATAGCGAATAATGGAGGGTAATTCAAACCCAACATAAATTCCTAACCTTCTTTAGGGGCCCATCTTGGTACGGTTTGGTGGTACTATAGGCACATATACACCGCACCTAAAAATTCTCAGATGAGATATATTAGACTCTTGACCCAAATCAATTGCAATAGAGAAAATTTATGATAATTTATCGATCTAAGACGAGCAAGTGTTGCAGCATGTAAAATTGCATGACCTTAAACAAAAGTGGGCAACTTAATTTTCATAAGCAATGGTCTTGCTATCAACTGCAGGCGTTTAATTAATGACTCGACAAGTCCATTTTGAATGTGAACATTGGATACAATATGTTTCACTCTTATCCCAATCGATAAGCAATAGTCATTAAATGCTTGAAATGGAAATTCTGCAGCATTATCAAGGCGAATAAACTTAATCTGATTATCAAAAAACTATGCCTGTAATCGTATTATTTGTGTCAATAATTTTACAAATGTCAAGTTGCGAGATGACAATAGACACATATAAGACCATCTAAGAAGCAGCTATTAGGACCATAAAGTATCTAAACGACCCACTAGGTGGGTGAATGGGTCAACAAATATCCCCATATATGCATTCCAAGAACACGGGGGACTCTATCCCAACTTTTGTTGGTGATGGCCTCATAATCAGCTTGCCTTGATAACAAGCATTGCATGAAAAATCACCATTCGAAAGAACCTTCAAGTTCTTTAATGGATCCCCATTTGAATTTTCTATGATTCGTCTCATAATTATAGATCCAGGATGTCCCAGACGATTATGCCAAAGTACGAAAGTATTGTAATTAGTAAACTACTGGTTTACTATAGAATGTGCCTCAATTGCCCAAATCTTTGTCCAATACAGGACAGAAGATAAAGCAAGGAACTTTTCAATAACACATGTCTGCCCAGAGATATTCTTGGTGATACCAAGATATTCAAGATTTATATTATCAATTGTCTTGATATGATAACTCTTTTCACGAATATCTTTAAAACTCATCAAGTTTCTTCGAGACTTAGGAGAAAGCATAACATTATTTATGATGAGTTTAGTTCCCTTGGGCAAGATTATAATGACTTTTCCGAAGCCTTCTCAAATTAGCACTACCAGAAATTGTAGTAACGTTAATCTTGCTCATGTTTAGATGAGAGAAATAATTTTCGTCTTTGATTACCATATGTGTAATGCCAGAATCAATCAAACAAATATCCTTACAATTGGACAGCTTACTTTAAAAATTATCCATATCTTCAAATAAAATGACATACACCAAATAAAATATATATTAAATCTTTATACAAAGTAAATTAATAATAATGCATTTTAATTTATTTGGACGAAGAAAAACTATTTTATATTATTCGCGTTTAAACCCATTATCTTAATAACTTCTCTACTGAATCCAATACTCTATTCAAGCATATAACAAGACTTTAATACTCCAGTGTACTGTGAGATGTAAAGAGTAGCTAAAGTAGTTGGCAATAAATAGTACCCTAAAAAAAAGAGTGAAATCTTCACCCCCAACTTTGATTAAAAAATTAAACTCTCCTCTCAATATTGAATAATAATCATACTCCCCCCTTTATCCCATGCAATGTCCATCTTGTCCTTGTAATTTTAATCCTATATTTATGTAATATCTTTTTATATTATATGTAATGAATATTTTTTAACATGGATATTTGTAGCATTTTATTTAAGTTTATTAACTTTATACGCAAATTAATACTTTTTATAAATTTGTCACAAAATTTAATGTTATTTTTTAAGATTGTTATTTTAGTATTATATGTATTAAAGAGTCGTTTGGTGTGAGGTATAATTATAATAATTCAAAGATAAGGTTCGTGATTATTTATCCTGCGTTTAATTAGATGTATTAGGTAGTCTCAAAATTATTTGTGTCACCATTTATACCACAGTGATGAGATAAGTTATCACACATACATGTTAGTACAACTTATTTTGTAATAACTAATCTCGAAATAACTTGTTTCCAAACAACCCGCCCCTAAGTGTGTATATATACATTTGTATGTACATGCATGTGCGTATATTTTCATGTTTTATCACTCTCTTACTAAATTCGTTTCGTATTACTTAACTTGTTGATATAACACAATCCTTAAGAAAAATTTACTTTGAGGTATATTTTTCTAAATTAACCTTATTAATGATAATTTGAAACTTTAAATTTGTCTATACTGTTACTTTATATAGTTATTTAACACTAAAGGGTAGAAAAAAAACATAATACAATTCTCTTGATTTCACAAATTGAGCAGATAAATTAAAACATCTATTTTTAGTATGAGGATCAAGTGATAAAAACGATATTATCTATTGTCTATATCAGTAAATAAGCTGTGATTGTCATTAATAGAGTATTACATATTTTATAATTTATATAAATAAATATAATCTTTAAAATTTGACCTTATTTTTATTCGAGAAAAACATCTAGTACCCCGAACTATGATCAAATTTGCTACGACACATGTCAACTTCACGGGGGTCCTATTACCCCTTAAACTAAATTTTAGCATATTTTTGTCAATCTTCTTAGCTAACGTGATACCTTTAGTCAATTATTTTAGATGACGTGATACCTTTGATGTGGGCTGCATTTTATGTAATATATAAAGGTGCCACATTAACACAAAAAATTGACAAAAATATGCTAAATTTGAGTTCAGGGGATAATAGAACTCCTGTGAAGTTGGAGTGTATCGTAACAACTTTGAACATAGTTTGGGGTGGTACTAGACTTATCTTTTTCATTTATTGTTTGTATTTTCTGCATTGAAATATGTTTATAAAATTAGTATTACTTATTATTTTCACTTGTAAAATAAATATTATAGTTTTTATTATTATTAATAAAACTAATTTTCTTATTATGCTAATTTACTTCATAAAGATCATCATTAGCTTATATGCTTAATTAGTATTTCTTACCTTTTTGTTCATAGAAGATAATGTTTATATTTTTATGAAAAATTTATTATATGAATAATGTTTATGTTTTTATGAAAATTTTGTTATATGAATTTTTTTGAAATGAAAATATGATGATTTTAAAGAAGTTAAAAAAAAAAAGAATAAAAAAATTGATGATAAAGGGTAAAATAGAAATTTTAAAAAGTCAATTAGGATAAAGAAAAAAGTATGATTATTGTTCAAAGTTGAGAGGGAGTTTGAATTTTAAGACAAAGTTGAGGAGGGAAAATGATTTTAACCCAAAATAATAATAATAATGGAAGCAGTTTGGCACTTGAGCCTCCAATCAATCTTTTTCCTTTTTTTTTCTTTTCTTTTGCAGCGCCTACATTTAATTTCATTAACGTATCTTTTTTTTCTTTTTCATTAAATAATGATAAAATTAAAATTCAATTCAATTCAATTCAATAATAAACAACAATAATATAATTAAACTAATTGATACTAATCAAAAACTAATACTCATGCAAACTACTACTTTTACATGATTTTTGTTCACTAACTCTTGTCAACAATAAAAAAAAATTAAATCATTCATTCTTCCATATTTACGGAACCATCACCAATCAAGTGATCAATCTTTCCTTCAGGGTGCTAGAAAAAATCTGCTACATCCAAGTATGCGATGTTAACATTATTTTCAGAGAGAAAATTAGCCTTGGGATTTCTCTCTTTCTTCTTCAGTGATACTTGATAAAGGTCAACTAAGTGCTTGAAGGCATGATAGTCACATGAATAATATCTTTTTCCACCACATCGAAAATAAATAATTGCTTCACATTTCTTATCTTTTCTTTTTTTGTTTGATGAATAATTAACACCCGGAACATGATTTTTTTCTTGATCATCATGACCAGGGCCACGACCTTTTCCACGCCTAGCTTGATGAGCATGTATATCATTCACCTCAGGGAATGGTGCAGATCCAGTAGGTCTATTCTCGTGATTTTTCATCAACAAATTATTATTTTGTTCAGCCATGAGAAGATGAGAACTTAGTTTAATATATTTCTTGAAATCTTTTTCTCGATATTGTTGTTGTAATAGCACATTTGAGGTATAAAAATTGGAGAGCGTCTTTTTCATCATATCATCATCATTGACCATCTCTCCACATAGTTTTAGTTGAGAAGAAATTTTTAATATGGCAGAATTGTACTCATGAATAGACTTATAGTCTTGAAACCTCAGATGCATCCATTCATATCGTATTTTCGGGAGTATGACCATCTTTAAGTGGTTAAACCTTTCTTTTAGGCTATTCCACAATACGAGTGGATCCTTAGTAATAAGGTATTTAATTTTCAGAACTTCGTCAAGATGATGACGCAAGAAAATCATAGCCTTAGCACGATTTTGACTAAATGTTGTAGTTTCTTTCTTTATGGCGTCTCCGAGACCCATAGAATCTAGGTGAATTTCAGAATTCAACACCCATGAAATATAGCTCTTGCCCGAACTTTGAAGGGCAACGAACTCACACTTCGTAAGATTATTAGCCATAAAAAAATAAAGGAATAAAATAATACCTTAGCCTATTAATTTGAGACGACAGAGTCTCGTACTGATAACGTGTTATAAAACAATAAAGAATAAAGAAGAAGAGTAGAGAGAATAGAGAGTAATTGTTATTTCTCTTAAGGGACTATTTACAATGAAGGAAGCCCTTCTATTTATAGGGGAAATCTACTCCTAGTTTCTGAGTAAAAGATAGATACTTCAAATCCTAATAGACATCAAGTAGATCTTGATAGATATTCACTACAATTGATATACATTAATATCATAACATTTAGCATAAAAATATATTTAAATTATCCAAATGCTTTTATATCTTTCTAGCTGATGGTTGCTTCAAAATAGGCTTAATTCATCAATAGTCCCTTTAACCTATTTCAAAATTTTACTTAGATCCCTCAACTTAGTCTTGAACCTACTGAACACCTAAATTATTCAAATGTATATTTTTTATTTTTATTGAAAAAATTACACTTAAATTATTTTATTAATATAATTTTTAATAATTAGTAATTTTTTAATGTAAAAAAAAAAAAAAAAGCACAACCCCCCCCCCCAACCGTCGTCTTCACACACACATATTCAATTTGAGTGACAATATTTGGAAAAAGAAGATTCAATTCCGGCGATCTTTGACTCCACCAATTTCGAAACTCAGCTATACCAATTTCGTCGTCTTTCACTCCTCCAATTTCAGTGATCCCTGCAATTTGGTTGTACCAATTTCGTCGTTTTTGACTCCACCAATTTTGGCGATTCCACAGTTAACATCGATGAGAGCCAGTAATAATTAAGAAGACTATTTTTAGTAGTGTGTTTCATTCCTTGTCTTCTTATGGTATTTTGGGTTCTTGAATTCTTAAGTCATCATCTGGAAAGGTGATTTCTTGATCCAAAATCATGATTTCTCTGTCTGTGTTCTTTACATTGAATTGCATTTTTGGGGGACTATTTATGGGTTTCATCGGCTTTCTTTATGGAAGCTATGGCATTTTTTCTTTTTCATGAGAGGTTAATAATGTCAAATTCTTATTTGTCCTGAAACATTGAAGAAAAAGCCATGGGTCATCCCACAGTTAAGCTGCAATTAAAAAAAGAGGTTCAATTAGGTACAATCAAATTAAGATTTGCATCAGAATTGGTGGTTCAAAGATAAATGAAAGAAGAAGAAAGGAAAAAAAGGGAAGAATTTGAGAAAAATGGGTTGCAGAGATTTTCAAGGAGGAAGAAAGGGAATTGGGGTGAGTGGGTTGGAGAGGGCGTGGGGTGCTAGGTGTGGGATGGGTATAAAAAGATTTTTTCTAATTAAAATTAAATATATATATATTTAAAAGAAATTTTCTCTTTTAAAAATTTATAATTATTTTTTAATAATTGGTTGGGCCCTCAATACCATGTGGTATTTTTTAATTAGTTGTTCTTGTCATGTCACCGCAAATGTGTTATATACACTTCATAATTTTTATTGAACATGCAAAAGTATCTAATAGAAATAATTTTCTATACAATATAGGTGTTCAATAGGTACTAGTCTTAGTTGATGGATCTAAGTGAAATTTTGAACAAAGTTTAGGGTCCTATCGATGACTTAAGCCTTCAAAATAAGACAAATGAGTTAATTTTGCTCTCGAATTATATAAAAAGAAAATTTTTCCTCTATTTAAAGTTTGGAACTAGTGCTCTCACTTGAAAAGGCTAAACAAAATTAAAATAGGTGAAAATCGTATACATCCCCAACTTTACTTTAAAAATTAAACTCTTCCATTAACTTTGAAAATTAATCATTATTAATCATTCTCTCTCTCTTTTTCTCAGACTTTTTTAAAATTTACCCATACACTATCAATTTTAATTTGTTTTTCTTACCTGTTTATATATATATATATATATATATATATATATATATATATATATATATAACGGTATTTGTAATGTGTGTGTATTTGATGCAAGAAATATAAAAATAATTAATAAAAATAAAGGTATAATTCATAAAAAAATCTTTAAAAATTATCTATTTATATTGTAAATAAATTTTAAATTATAATTCAAAAACTATTTCGTTAGTGACAACCACAATTTGCTTATCTACGTGGATAATAATAAAGAATAAGTGATTACTATGCATATAATGTCTGTATGGAGAAAATTAGTACAAGCACACGTGGTAAGATCGGGATAGACAACTCGAGCACATGATGCCGCAACTGATGCTACGACCATGAAGAGCACACACACACTCTCTCTCTGGGAGTTTGTAACAAAGTCATTCTTTCATAAGTGTTAAAGGTAATGACCATGTATCATCATCATTGACATCACATAAGAGGACAAATTGAAGGCAAGCATGCTAGGATCTCCACAATTGTGCATGAGTATGTGCAGAGCAGAGGTCTAGATGAATATGAGCTTCACCAACGAAGCGGGTACATAGCAAGCCCCATAGATTGTTATTGTTGAACTAAGATTAGCCAAGGTCAATACTGTAAACTATAAATAGTAGTCCTTACTCATGTATAAAGAGGCTTCTTCTTCCTCATTCTCTCAATCAATACAAGAGTTTTTATTTGGTCTCCAAACTTTTTTTTTTGTTTTTCGAGTATTTAGATATTTGTTGATAGTTCGCCTTGGCATCTTGATCGACTTGGTTTAGCACTCGTTTGCTTTCGTGAGCGGGCTTAGCACTCACAAACTCGTTTGCTTATTTTCTTTTTTTTTCTTTTGGTTATTAGTGGTTTTCCTTGATCACATAGTAACCTAGTCATTAACAAATTGAATCTAAAACAAGGTTGAATTGTAACGCGTGTTCTTGACTAACCAATAAATTTAACTACATCAAGGCCATAGTCAATAATATTAAAATACAATCATAAAAATATCATTAGTTTTTGCAATAAAACTTATAAAATATACTAAAGCCACCATTGAATTTATCCAAAATTTACAAAAAAAATACTTTAACTTTGCAAAAAATCTATTACCCTACAAAAATTACATAGATCCTCGTAAATAGACCATTTTGATTGAATTTGATCCAATGAGTGAGGCACGCATGTGACACACGTGAATACTTTAAACTTGATTGAAACAATCATTATAAAATGTCACACGTAATTTATTTGTCAATTATTTTTAAACTCCATCTTTTCTCCTCTTTAAAAGTCGATTATCACAAACCTCCATTAATATAGCCGTTGTATATTTGAAAAAAAAATTGTCTCTCCTCTCAAATTTTTCTCAATGAAATTAGTCATAAAAGATAAGATGTTTTCATTTATGTTCTAATTTTTAAACAAAATCAACCTTACAAGCTTAAATTTCGTCTCAATTTTTCAAAAAATTATAAAATCAAGTTATATTTTGTGATTAGATTTTGAGAAAACTTTTTTTATAATGTTAAATGCAATCTTAAATCGTATTTGTAATGATGAGAATGATCCCATATTGCATGTGAAAATATGATGCAAACATGAAGACTTACTTTCAATACAAATGTCATGATCAAAGGACAATCCAACTAAAAGATTTTAGTCTTATCCATATTATCATGTATTTCCTATACATATTTTTTTTGTTTCTGTTATATGCCCTATTTTGAAAAAAAAATCATGCAACTTCTTTAAATGGAGAAATTTTGAAGAAATTGATTTACGGTCCAAATCAGTTATTCTGAGATTAACAAAGAGAATCAAGAAATTGAAAGAAGTATTGACATTTTATGAAAGTAAGAAAAAATAAGAGGTGAAGAAGAAGGAGAAGATCAAATGATGTAGTTGGAAACTCATCGTCATGATTATTGTCGTATTTTTTTTTCTATTATAAGCATTACTAAGAAGGTAAAGGATGGCAAATGTAGTTATGTATAATTAAAATTGTCATAGTTGTTCTCTTATTCTGTTTTCCATCTTTAGTTTGATTTTTACTTTTGTTGCTTTCTCTTGGTATGAATTCAAAATAGTATTTATGTCTTTTCTCTTGTCGAAATTGTAGTGACTTAACAGAATGTAATTTTATTTGATTGTGTAAGACTTATGCAACATATTTTATGTCAATTCGAATTAGGCTTACGCAACCTATTTTGTATTAATATATTGTGGTATTGCTGACTTTTGTAAGCATTCAAAATCTATTATTCACATACAGTCAAGGTAACCACAATGAAATAAAATGAGGACTTCATTCCAACATAATCATTGAATCAATTTGAACTACAACCAAAGCTTGACCTTGTTTTGTTTGGTACCTAACAAAACAAATTTTAATACCTAATGGTATTTAACAAAATAAAATTTTCAAAATAGTGTTTGATTCAAATAAAATAACAGGATCAAAATGGTATCAACAACAACACCAAAACATATAGAAAATAATTATTTGAGATAATATCAACAACACTATCTCTAAAAACTGCTAAACACATCACATCAGCAAGATGCCTTACTTTCATGGTACATGAGTCTTCCTATTGAACTGATTTTGCTTTAAGTAATGACAGCAGCTGCAGACCTAGTTTGAACAATCTTTTCAGCCCCCATTCTTTCAAGTTTCCTATTGATAATGGCTGACTTTCCTTTTCATTTAAATCTCCGTCTTGGTGTGTAGCCAATATCACTAATTACTATATCAAAACTCTTTGTCACCTTTGTATCAGTGGTAATGACTCTTCTATATGACAATCCAGACTGCATAGACAAATCATAGAAATTAAAAGATATAAATATAAACAAGTCAAGCAAAATTATATACACTACTTATATTAAGAGTGATAAAGCCATTTTTTTGCTTGGTATATCCAAACCCCTACAATTCTTGATCTTTTAAAAGCTCTTGTATGTCCTTCACTATTGTCCTCATGCTCTTATCTTTGAGGAGGCATTCCCCTTTCTATACCTTCCACTATCAGAATTGATTTTCTTTTTTAAGTCAGTCTTCTTCCTTTATCTATGTCTTCATTCACATGCCTTTATTGAGTCATTCTTCTTCATAGACCACTACCAATTTCTCTAGATATTTCTCTTTCTCTACCACTTATAACAGCATGTTTAATGAGACTCAAATCAGTAGATCTATGTTTTCTAAAAATAATTACATAAATTACATGTGTTTGTGCAGAAGTTTCATCCGTGACTTGAAACTGTTAGGACATTTAGAACACTGTCCTTTCCTCTACCTCTTCCTCTATCACCTACAATATTTGTGGTGGCTTGTTTATTGTCATATTAGTATATACACTTACAAAATTTTGATAATGACAAATAATAAATATACCTCTACCTGAGAAGATGTTTCAGTTGTCTGACTTGGACCACTGCCCCTTGTTCTGTCTTTTCCTCTACCGATAAAAGCTCCAACATATATTTTAAAATATCATTCCTTGTACTTAACAAATTTTACATTAGATAATGATTAAAAAAATACTTATGCCTGAGAAGATATTTCGATTGATTGACTTAGACCAGATTAATCCCTTGTAGGACATTTGCTAAGTTTTCTAATTTTTTTACCTCTTTTCTTCTAAATTTACTTAATCTTCCAGGCAACTTCTTGATCTTTAGTGGCTTTATATTAGGATTATTTGATGTTGGCCATATTTTTATGTTGTTCATTGGCTAAATAAAATGGGCATATGTGCTGAGGTAGGTATCCTTATGAATTCAGTTGTCCACAAAATTAATTGGCTCATATTCTTTGTGGTAAAGGAAGCAACACCATGAGGACAAGAAATGGTCCTAAGATTCCAAGCTCTACAACTATAACTTCTACTAACGATGTCCACAGTATGTGTGAACCTCTGTTTTCAATCTCAAAAACCCTTTTTCATTCCCAAACAAGTTGCACTACATTGACTTGTCAATATTTTCTTGGAGAATCTTCAGAGCCATGGGAAGAACATCAGTGATTCAATTATTTGAAAATTGTTTCAACTTACCAATTCTTTTCATCATCGTCACCCTAATCTCCTCAAGCATTGTGATGATTATTTTGAACCTTGCAGGCAGTACCCATGCGTTAGAACTCCCTGCCATTTTGTTGTCCACAACATCATATTTGCAATACTCTTCAAAGTATCTTTTGTACTATCTTCAAATTGTACCACAAAAGATCATCCAAACAATCCCTTCCCAACAACTTCAGTTCGTCTATATTCTCCTTCAATTCTGCTTCAAATGTGAATTTTGCAATCCTCCAATATAATCTACTTGTTTTTATCTTTTTCAAATTTTACATCAATTAGCAAGAACATGTCTTGCATATTTTTTATATTCAGCCAGCGACAATAGCTCTTTTTCAACAATTTTCAGTTCCTAACAAACAAAATAACATATTAATCTACAAAATTAAAGAAAATAAGCAAATACTTACTAAGAATAGAGTCTTACCTTTTACATATCAGTTATGATGCTCAATTGATGACCTTCTTCAAGCTCAAGGCCATTCCTCAATAGTTCAAGAAACCTTTCCCTTGTAAAATGATTCTCAACCTTAACAACTTCTCAGGCAATAGGCAACATTTGGTAATTTTTATCTCTGCAAATAGCCACCAACCTTTGCATACACATTTGAAGAAACACTTACCCAAACCAGTCAACTTTCTAGCACCTCCAAAGAATGCTTTCATTAAGGCATGAAAGGACACATAAAATCCTTCAAAAATTAACTGTCCAATCTTATCAACTTCTTCAACCTTAAAAGCACAAGTGCTACCTGGATTAATCCTCAAAATCTCATCTCTGTAATAAAAAATAACCACATTTCACAATGTGATTACCTATAATCTGTTGTAGCATTGTAGACCTAAATCTTCTCATAGTTGTCCTACCAATATGGATATCCAACTCCTTTTTAAAAATTTCTTGTAACTGTATAATTCTAATGTTTGATTGTTGACTTATTCTGTCTTTGTACTTACTTGTGAGAGATTAGATTACAAAGATAGTTAAAAGTTGATGTCAAACAAATATGAATAGGATTGTATTTTGTAACAATAAAATTTCCACTAGTCT
Organism: Capsicum annuum; assembly: GCF_002878395.1. Classification (NCBI taxonomy): domain Eukaryota; kingdom Viridiplantae; phylum Streptophyta; class Magnoliopsida; order Solanales; family Solanaceae; genus Capsicum; species Capsicum annuum. Next base: position 2,416,784 of record NW_025820303.1, read on the forward strand.
TATCCTTACTGGAACAGAACAATCAAAGACAAATCTTTTTGCAATACCTCACTCTAACTCTGCCAGGCTCATTCACATATTTTTTCAATTTGAATCTTTTTTCGAATTGCATATCTCGTTACTGCTAGCCTAAATTTCTTTACACTTGGAAAAATCAATCCTAATTTTCAAATGATTTTTTCACAAATTTCGTCAAAAACAACCGTATTTTTCTTTTATTCTTCCTTCTCACAGGTTTATGCACTACTTGATCAACCTCCTCAACGTCTCTCCAACCATCTTCATTATCTAATCAAATTTAGGATCTTCATCACTTAGATAGTAAGGTTCATCACCCCCTAGCTTACCAACTAGACTATTTTCGATACCAATAATTGTATCATCATTACCCTATGTCTCGACCTTTTTTCACCAATATTAATATGTTCATCTGTTATACCTCTACTTCTTTTTTGTAACCTATTAAAATGCCTCTTGCTTGCCTTTATATTAATATACTCTTAATAGAAATCACTGACAATATCACTTTTTTCACTACTATCCCCTTTAAATTCTAAATCATCCTCTAAATCATCATCATTTAGATCCTCATCTATGGTAGGATCAAGAGGGTTGAAAGGTATAGTAGAAGGAGGAGGCTCAGAAGGGTTGGAAGTTTTAGAAGGAGGGTTGGGAGGAAAAGTAGAAGAAGAAGGTTGAATATTTGCGTTAGAAGCATCACCATTATTAATAGGGTTCAAAGATTCATCATTTACTTCACTGTTAATCACAATGGGGACAAACTCCAATTCAAGTGGGGTCTGACAAGGTTCATGGACCCCATGTGAAACATGCACCTCAAGTTCATTTTCATTTTTTAACTTGTTAACAATGTCACAAATAACCTTATCACATTTAATTTCTACCAAACAGGCATCCCAATTAATAAAAAAGTCACACTCTATTGTATATCCTAGATAGTTTATACATATTAGGATTTTTTCCCAGAATTTTCTTACCAAATTTAAATTTTACTTTTTCTTGTAAGGAAAATAAAAGTAACCATAAATACTTTTACTTTTTCTGAAAGAAAAATATAAAATTTTTTCATATTTGGCAAACCTCTTTCTTGTAGGAAAGGGTTTTGGGCATGTATAAATAGAAGACACCTCTTCTCATACAATAACACAATAGCATCCACAATGTAGTCTTTAAAGAGTCTTTGTTTAGAGAGAGATTTCTCCCAATAAGTTTTAGGATTTTCAATTTTGTTTTTAATATGTAGGCCGTTTGGCCAAACCATATCCAATAATGTATTTTTAGTTTAATTTTTCATGTGTCGCCTGATTTATCGTCTTATGGTTTGCAAACTAAAAGCTTCTGCGTGATGCCCTCTCGATTTCGAACCCAACAAGTGGTATCAGAGACAATGGTTCAAAGATTAGACGGTTCGATTGAGGATAGTTTAAGATAAAAATTGCAACAAATTTGATGATAATGAAGATATACGTCCAAAAACTACATGTGGAGACGATTGTCATATTTTCAACAATCCTGCTGTTACATATTTGAAAATAAAGCTTACTTTTAACCCTACAAAGGGCTCTAATATTTTTAACCCGAAAAGGTCTCATATATTTTTAACCCCAAAAGCTCCATTTTTAAACATGCCAAACAACAGTGATGAAGATTATATGAAGAACAAAGATCAAATATGTGAAGAAGGCGAATCAACTGAAGAAAATCAAGCCAAAAAGGGGAGATTTGTTAGGATTTTTGCCCCGATTTTCTTACCAAATTTAAGTTTTATTTTTTCTTGTAAGGAAAATAAAAGTAACCATAAATACTTTTATTTTTCCTGAAAGGAAAATATAAAACTTTTTCATATTTGGCAAACCTCTTTCTTGGAGGAAAAGGTTTTGGGTATCTATAAATAGAAGACCCCTCTTCTCATACAATAACACAATAGCATCCACAATGTAGTCTTTAAAGAGTCTTTGTTTAGGGGGAGATTTCTCCCAATAAGTTTTAGGATTTTCAATTTTATTTTTAATATGTAGGCCGTTTGGCCAAACCATATCCAATAATATATGTTTAGTTTAATTTTTCATGTGTTGTCTGATTTATTGTCTTATGATTTGCAAACTAAAAGTTTTCGCATGACGCCCTCTCGATTTCGAACCCAACAATACAGTCTCGTAAGTCAAATTAGGATAGTGCCCAACACGCGTCTTTTTTAAGTTCAAGATAGATGAGAAATTCAATGAAAATGGTCTATATATAAGGGTGTATGTAATTTTTGTGGGGGTAATAGGTGCCCACTAAGTTAAAGTATCTTTTTACAAATCTCGAATAAGTTCAGTGATGGCTTTATATCTTTTCTCATTTTCTTTCAAAAATATTACACCTTTGATTGAAACGATAGATGGCTTGACGTAACACTAAGTTATATAATGTGCCATGATATAATTGAATTTGATAAGAGTTATTTTTTGCTCCCATTTTGAATAATTTATTTTAAAATAAATAGGGGTAGGTGGAGGTAAAATGATGGAGCGATGTAAATTTAACCTTTTTTTTTATTTTGAAGCAACTGTTAGTAAGAAAATAAATTGTGTGAGCTATTTGGCCAGATAAAAGTCACTTCTAAGCTAGTTACAATGACAGGATATTTTTTTAAAAAGAAAATGTAACAGAGAATAAACTTACCTATTTCAAAAATTTTAATATATTTTAGTTCTTTTCCTTTTACGCTTATGCAATATTAACGTAAAGTACAATTTTAACGGCTGTCATGTTTATATATCCAATACCAATGTGTTCTAGAGTATCATACGTTGCTTGTGAGCTTCCTGTCTATTTTTAACTAGAAGTGGAAACAATTTTTCTACGATTGAAAAGAAGTTCGATTTTTTTTTTCAGAAAGCATAAAGTAGAAAACTATTTTTTTATTAAAGATTAAAATATCCATATTAGAAGTACATATATGTCAAGTACATCCCTCATTAGTTCACTAATATTAACAGCTAATTAGGAAAAAAATATCAAAATCATCCTAAACAATAATCAACACCCAAGGATGTGGCCTAGTGGTTCAATAAAGTTAGATTGAGCATCACAAGGTCTCAGTTTCAGTTACAAACAAAGACAAACACTAGGTGATTTCTTGCAATCTGTTCTAGTACCTGGTGAAAGGTATCCCGCAGAATTAGTCGAGGTGCGCACAAACTGATCCAAACATCATGATTATCAAAATAAAAATTTATATTCAAAAAGTAAAAAAAAAAAACATAAACTATTGAAGTGACCTAATACACCTCCGTACCACTTAAAAGTGATTTTTTCCTCCCTAAAAGCTTACATGGCACCAAAAAAAAAAAAAGGAGGTGCTTGGGTCATCCTTATCTGCATAGTATGGCTTAAACATACTGGCATGAAAGGCAGGATAGATCTTAAGATGCAGAGGCATGACAAGCTTGTATGAAATCTTTCCCACCTTGGCAAGGATCCTAAACGGGCCTTCGTACTTGCGAAACAAATTTTGGTGCATGCTCCATAGTGCCTTAAACTATCTCGGGTTAAACTTCACCAGGATAATGTCCCCAACTCTATAGTCCATGGGATGCCTCTTGTGGTCTACAAATTTCTTCATCCACATAGCTGCCTTTTTCAAGTAAGACTTAGCAGTGTCAAGTTGCTCCTTCCAATCTTTGGCCATATGATAAGCTCCCAGACACTTCCTCTCGAATGCAACTGGTAGTGAATGTAGGGTTTAAGGTTGTTGTCTTATGGCTAGCTCAATAATGTATGCCCTGTGGATTCACACTGTTGCAGGTATAAGAAAATTGAGTTATGTACAAGAGCTTCGCCCAATCCTTCTGATGTGTGATCACAGAATGCGTCAAGTAACACTAATAAGGCATTGACCCGCTTTGTTTGTCCATCCATCTGTGAGTAGAAACTAGTAGAGAAATGCAGCTCAATTTTGTCGAACAGCTCCCTCCAAAAGTTTTCAGTAAAGAGGGGTTTCAACCACTGATGATATGCCTTGGTAAGCTCCAATATTGTACCACGTTCTTAAATAATAGCCTGACAACTTCCTTCGCTATGTAACATGGTGAGGCGGGCGTAAAAGTGGCATACTTAGAAAATCTATCCACGAACACCATGATTGTGCCATAACCGTCAAGATTTGGTAGACAAGTGATAAATCCTATATTCACGCTCTCCCATGGATGTTCTATGAGTGATAGTTTCTTCAAAAGTCCTCCAGTTTACCTTTGCTCAACTTTGTCATGCTGGCACACAAGGCAAGTGTAATACCTTGCAAGATCCTAGACAAGTTTTCAGTTATATGTCACATGTTTATAAGTCCCAAAGGCATCTATTTCACACTAAGTACAAAAGACTTAGCCATTTTAAGACCCCAAATATTTTGAACATTTTATTTTTAACCTTCTTGAGTTTGAAACATTGATTTATGAGTTGAAATATGTTTAGGGATGTTACAAAGGTCATCCGGGAGAGTTTCAAAATTTTCGGTAGGGATTCAGGGTATTTTTGAACCACGAAGGCAGAATGCCTACGTGATTTGGGCATGTCACGGAGGCTGGATCTCCGCGATACACGGCGTGTCACAGAGGTTGGTCTCCGCGATACACGCCGTGTAACGGAGGCTAGTCTCTGCGATAGCCTCCGTGCCACTGGGGCTGTATTTTTTAGCAACTTTATTTAAAGTCCAAAGGGGGATTTTGGTCCTTTCTCCCTCTATTTAAACACCCAATTAATGACTTATAACCCAAGAATAGCATTATTTGTCTTATTCCCCATCAGTTAACAACATAGAAATCATCCTATTCCTAAGAACACAAAATTTCAAGCTTCTTCCCAAGAATTCAACCATTCAAAGTCCTAATTCCCAGTCTTCTTCAAAAATTCAAGCAACTCGGGTATGTGGAGTATTCATCAATGGGTTCCTTCTGCCCATTGAGTCCCAAGAATCCTTTGTATTTCATGTATAAACCTTTTTCCTTCTTTTTATGAAATTTCAATATTAAGTATGAATTTACTCAATGTTATCTAAGTAATTTTGAATTCAAACCATGCCAATGTGTTTCCCCATGTGAATTATGTTATTATATGCTTTAAAGTTCAATGACTATATCATGTTCAGTTGACAGTATGTTAATTTATCAAATCCTGAATTAAACAATGTGAGTATGTTGTCCTCATAAGTGTAACATAGTCTCATACTCTTAATCATGGATTTCCTTAGTTAGTGATAAATTCTTTATTTTAAACTCTGAATCATTAATTTCCTTACAACACTTTAAATGATGTTATTATATTTAAAGCATTATTTAGTGCTGGAGGGTTATGAACACTTAATGCCCATATATTCAGGCATATTTAAGATTTGCCTTTGCTCAACTTTGTCATGTTGGCACACAAGGCAAGTGTAATACCCTGCAAGATCCTAGACAAGTTTTTAGCTATATGTAACATGTTTATAAGTCCCAAAGGCATTTATTTCACACTAAGTACAAAAGACTTAACCATTTTAAGACCCCAACATTTTAAACATTTTATTTTTTGGCCTTTCAGAGCTCAAAATATTGATTTATGCATTGAACTATGTTTATGGATGTTACAAAGGTCATCCAGAAGAGTTTTGAAATTTTTGAAAGAGGTTTGGGGTGTTTGAACCACGGAGACAGAATGCGTCTGTGATTTGGGCGTGTCATGGAGGCTGGACCTGTGCGATACATGGCATGCCATGGAGGTTTGTCTCCGTGATACATATCATGTCACGAAGGCTAATCTCTGTGATAGCCTCCATGCCACTGAGGTTGTGTTTTCCTGCAACTTTATTTAAAGTTCCAGGGGGCATTTTGGCCCTTCCCCTCTCTCTAAATGCCCAATTGATAACTTATAACCCAAGAAGGGAATTATTTGCCCCATTTCCTATCAGTTAACAACATAGAAATCATCCCCATTCCTAAGAACACAAAATTTCAAGCTTCTTCCTAAGAATTCAACCATTCAAGGTCCCAATTCCAAGTCTTCTTTAAGAATTCAAGCAACTCAGGTATGTGGGGTATTCATCAATAGGTTTCTTCTACCCATTGAGCCCCAAGAAATCTTTTGCATTTTAGGTATAAACATGTTTCCCTCTTTTTATGAAATTTCAACGTTAAGTATGAATTTACTCAATGTTCTCTTAATACTAGTATTGAATTCAAGCCACGCCAATATGTTTCCCCATGTTAATTATGTTATTATATGCTTTAAAGTTCAATCACTCATATCATGTTCAGTTTACACCATGTTAATTTACCAATTTATGAATTAAACTATGTGAGCATGTTGTCCTAATACGTGTAACATAGTCCCATACTCTTAATCATGGATTTCCTCAGTTAGTAATATATTATATGTTTTGGGACTCTGAATTACGAATTTCATTAAAACTCTTTAAATGATGTTATTGTATTTAAAGTATTATTCTGTGCTAGTTATGAACACCCGATACCCATATATTCATGCATATTTCAAATTTTCAAGTTACAAGTCATTCAGACCATATTTATTTCATTACATTCATATTATAAATGCATTATTATTTTTTAGAATACCATGTTTGAGATAATCAGTTATCAGTGCATGTATTCGTATATATTTCCGTGTCATTTCAGTTGGGAGTATAGCTTAGCACCGAGTAAACACAGGGATGGTGGATCCTTCGTCATCTTAGGTGAATCGTTAGTAGAAGTCCCTTAGTTCTATAACTATATAGCCAACGTAGGTTATAAGGGGTCACCCATTAGTTTAGGCTTGACTTTATCTCAAGGGTCGCCCGTCAGTTTAGGATTGACTTTATAGTTTCACGAGACATCAACTTTGTTAATCCACACTGTTAGTGTTAGTAACCGTGAAAAAGTATTGGCACCCTTCCAACTGGGGTTATAGGTTGGACCCTGATTAGCTCAGATTGGGTATTTCGATTAAATGTTAGTTCCAATAGTGACAGATCAGTATTCAAACAATATCAGCTCAAGTTTGCATGACCAAGTGTTCAGTCCATCACCACTCAGTTATTTATTTTTTTACAGATTATTTTAGCACATGATTTACTTGGTCTTGCATTATTTTTACATGTTCATGCATTTGTGCTCAGTATTTATATGTACTCAGTCATCCCTAACTCACATACTAGTACATTTAAAGTACTAATCGCATACTCTCTTTTACGTTATGTTGTCTTATAACATAGGTTCGGACGCTCAGTTCCCTGATCCCGTTAGTCGGCTCAATATCCCTCAGCAGCAGTTGTGGTGAGTCCTCATCCATCGAGGAGAAGTATTTATTGTTATTTTTAGTATTTCTTCATTTCAGTCCGTTGGAGTTAGTTGGGGTTTGTCCCATCAACTCCTTGTTATTTTTAATAATTTGGGTACAAGAATCTGTATATGCATGCAACAATAACATCAACACAAGTTCAAGTCTAAGAGTAGAACACTTATGAAGTTTTTTAACACCTTCAACACAAGATTATAAATAATCTATCCAAGAAGTATGTTAACTTTCAAAAATGAGATGAAACAGAATTATAAGGCCAAGTCCCCAGACTTCACGGAGTGTTCTTAAGGAATAATTCCCCTCACTGTACCCGAGGTTATGGAATCTTCCTCCCAGGATAAAATGGCCTTCAATCCGAACAATAGTGGTACCTCAAATTGTTGGATTCTTTGAACTCACTCAACAACTTAATGATCACACAAGAATTTTTGTATAGAAGAAGAGCATTTTTATGGTCAAAAATCATACCAATACCTGAGGATTATATCAGGTATTTATAGCCTTTAATGTATCATTTTAGAAAAGATATATTGGTTCAGTAGAAAGCACCTTTTCAGTAGCAGTCACGTCCTTGCGCCCACTCTGTGCCGGACATGTGCCTGTTCTGCGGCCACAAATAATGTTTGGCATATTCCAATAGCTTCTGTGCTATATCTGTACCCACAGGCTGCGTACCTGCACTGCGTCTGCACCCGCAAGTCACTCTACAGCGCGAAATAGTATGCCTTTTCCCTCGAAGGGTCGCATCCCTTTATGATGCATTGCGTATGCATCTGCATGGCATCAAAAATGCGCCCGAACTTAGAGAAAAATAATACTATCAGATTTTGAATTAAAAATTTCACTTGTAAACAAGTTTCAAATAAATTTTGTCTAAAAAATTATATCTCATCGATCGATCATTTGACAAATCCAAATTCAAAGCCGAGTCGAGCAAGAGACAACTACAACGGCATGAGTCACCACCTTGTTCTTGCCTCACTATCCATGTGGAATTAGTGTTTCTCATTATAAACACTTACAAGTTCTGTTCTCCCACCAATGTGGGAGAATTGGTGAACTTTCCTTTAAAAAGAGTAGACTTTCCAATTTGAGAGTATACTTTTTAAATTGGTGTCTCTCTTCCCTCCACCATTTTCCCTCTATTTTCCATTCATATATACACCTTGAACCCAGCAATCCCCCATATAAATAGGGAATGGCTATCCTTTAAAGAAATTTACGGACAAGCATATGATCATTTACCAAAGGCTAATTGCATCTGAATAAGTAGGTTTCCCTTTGAACTTTCCATAGTGAACATGCATCGGATGTACTCGGTCAATTGGTATATTTGATATCTTTGAACCGTCAAACTTTAATGTACACCTATACAACACATGTCATACAACCAGCCTTTTACTGTTTATAGTTCTCACGGTTTTGTTCTTTTCATCCATGAACACGTCCTGATTTCATGAGCGTTTAGAGAATAGGCCTTTACTAATATTTTTCTTGAAGCGGATTCCACTTCGCCCTCACATAGGTGATTTGTAAATGTTCAATCCTATAGATTAAACTATTTGGTCAAATCTGTCAAATTTAGATAATCATTAAAAGACTTTTCACCTTAAGTCTTATCCTTGTTTACTAAACATTATCTACATCATGAGAATGGGTTGGGTATTGACAATATTGAACCTGTCAGTGTAATGCCCTAATTTTTCTAAACCGGAATGCTACACAGTGCTTATGACCCCGAAGGACCACAAGCTAACCCATGACTGATATCTATACCTGTACACTGCATAATATACTTGTAAAATATGGAAAACATGGATAATGGACCATAAGGTTCAACTGAATAAAAAAACTATCAAAACATGGCATCCATGTGGGTAGGAAATACCTAAAACAACTGAATCTGAATTGAATTTGAATACTAAATTTGAAAACCACTAAGTATTATCTGAATAAGGAGTTGAAGGAACATGTCTCCAACTAACTCCGTAAATTGAAAACTAACTGAATTAATAAATGAATAAATCAAGTAATATCGTCCTCGAATGAAGAGGACTCACTGCAACTCTGTATGCTGAATGCGACTGCTACTACTGGTCTGGAACTCGTGTCTCTGAACCTATGGTGTAACATGAAAAGAAAGCACCATAGCGCAAATGCATTAGTACAACTGGAGTACTGAGTATACGAGTGAGGTAGGCTAATGCGAAGGGTTTACATGTATGAATAATATTAACTGATTGGATGATATGAATGTAAGAGTGCAAACATACATACATAGTAACTGAGATCGTGAGTACGTGATAGCTAAATCTGTACGCTAATGCATGGCTAAAAATGTAGTTCTGATAGCATGAGGGACTGTATCTGACAATCCTGAATCTAATAAAACTGTCTGAGTTTTGTACTATAACTGAGATTTAACTGTTGATTTGACTGTATCTAACAGTCCTGGTATACGGATATCCGAAGAACTATCTGAGTTTTTTTACTGAGACTAAGTCTGAAACTATGGGAGGTAGTTGTTTAACCGACATGCCCTATGTATGCTAAAGTAGCTGAACTGGGGCCCAATCGCTGCCCTAATTAGAAGGGTGTCAATACCGTACCACAGGTAAAGACATGCTGTGAGTGACCCTCAAATCTGGCAGTGTCCCCAAAAGAGAACGGCGGATGTCCGCCCCATCAACCCTCAAGCTGGCAGTGTTGATGTTTCAACCTATGCTGGCTATATAGTTCTGGAACGCAAGGATTGCTTCTAAGAATCACACCTTCATCTGAAGCAGGTGAGTTCCTATTCTTGGGTTCGCTCGGTGCTAACTCCTACTCCCATCTGAAGAGACTGAACATGACTTAACTGACTATACATGAAATGGGTTTACTGAATTTCTGTTGACTGACGGAATAATACTGATAACTGACTGAGATCATGAGGTTTCTGAGATTTCCTGAGTCACATGACTGACTGAACTCTATGGAACGTGGCTTGACTGAAGATATTGTGACAACATGACATAGCTCTAGGCACACAACTATAGTTTCGAGTACGAATACCCCCAGGACTCGATAGAAGGAAACTGATACCCATGACATGACTTGCTCATAAGATTTGAGACCACAATTCATAATATTATAAGTAAGGGATAGTGTACTTCATGAGTCTATTCAACATCTCAAACATGGTAGGAAAATCCTGGATACATTTCGTGTACATATTCTATAATTCCATTATCACACATGCTTCACACTATAACAATAGCAACACATAAATAGCATAGAATTTATATTGAGTGTATAGCTAATATGGACTTCTAGCATCTTAGGCATTTTAACAAACACCTTGCGTGCACACCTTGGGCATAGGTTTTCTCAACAAATGTTAATCATCTTGAACCACCCAATTTCATGGGTTTTAACCACAAACATGCATACTTCATAGAAATCATCTTAAAATAATAGTCTAAAGTTTAAACGATGGTCATTGACATGAACAACATCACATAGCAACAAGGAAATCAAAGTTTCTCATTTAAAATCATGGTTCTTGAGCTCTATGAACGAAAGGGATCCATAGTGAACACTATGCATACCTGAATCAGGGTTCTTGATGTTTTTGAACTGGAAGGATATGAAATCCTTTGATTCTTGAAGAAGATTGAGTCTTGGTCTTGAAGATTTAATTTAAGGAGAAACCCTAGTTTTTTGTAGTGAAAGAATAATGAAAAGTGGCTGAAATCGGGTGTAATTGGGTTTATATAGATGAGTGTAAGTTACCAAAATACCCCTGCTAAAATGACCTGAAAATAAATTGAACGTGGCGTGTGACGGTCTGACTGACGGTCCTTCAGACTCTTGGTGGACCGTCATTTATCCCGTCAGACGTGGACCAGAAATGGGATTCACTGGATAAGGGTTGATGGTATGAGTGATGGTCCGTCAAATATCTGGTGGTCCGTCAACTCGTCTGTCACACCTAATCCAGAATGTGGCTCAACTGGCATGGCTTTGACGGTCCAAGTGGTGGTCCGTCACTAAGTTGATGGTCCGTCAACTTGGCCGTCAGGCCTTAACCAAAATAGGGCCCTTCTGCTGTGGAAATAACGGTCCAAGTGGTGGTCCTTCACTAGTTTGATGGTCCACCAACTGGGCCGTCACACTTGGGCGATTTTGACAGTTTCGAGTAAAACGTCCATAACTCCTTCGTTTGATGTCGGATTTGGACGAAATTGGTATCGTTGGAAAATCAACTCAATTTTCCACGTAATAGAAAGTGAAAATATAAAAAATACTGCATGTACAAAAATATATTTGTATTTCAAAGTTAGTCCTAGCATTCTTGAGATGTTTTCTAGCTAAGAAAAGGCACGGGTATTACAGTCAGACACAACTTTGTTTGATTTTTTTGAACCTAGTTCTTGGGATCTCCAGTCTGCTAGGTAGAGTTATCACCATGCTGACTTGTCCTAGGCCTTAAACCCATTCCCTTAGATGTCCTCTCAACTCCTTCTCTAGATAGGCCTTTTGTAAGTGGATCCAACACATTATCCTTTGATTTTACATAGTCAAAAGTCATGATTCCACTAGAAAGAAGTTCTCTAACGGTATTATATCTCCGTTTTATGTAATGAGATTTACCGTTGTACATCATGCTCCCTGCCCTACCTATTGTCGCTTGGCTATCACAGTGTATACATACTGGTGCCACTAGTTTGGGCCAATAAGGAATATCTTTCAAGAAATTTTGGAGCCATTCTATTTCTTCACCGGCTTTATCCAATGCGATAAATTCAGATTTCATTGTAGTGCGAGCAATACAAGTCTGTTTGGACAATTTCCAAGAGACCGCTCCTCCACCGATAGTAAATACATATCCACTTGTGGATTTTACTTTGTTCGATCCTGTGATCCAATTTGCATCACTATATCCTTCAAGTACCACGGGATATTTATTATAATGTAAAGCGTAGTCTTGAGTGTATTTAAGATACCCTAAAACTCTTTTCATTTCCATCCAATGAGTTTTATTAAGATTACTTGTGTACCAACTCAGCTTACTAATAGCGCATGCTATGTCTGGTCGTGTACAATTCATTATATACATTAAACATTCTAATTCTCTTGCGTACTCCAATTATGAGTCACTTTCACCTTCATTCTTTCAAAGTGCAAATATCACATCCATTGGAGTCTTGGCAATACCGAATTCCATATACTTAAATTTGTCAAGTACCTTTTCAATATAATGAGACTGTGACAATGCCAACCCTTGTGGAGTTCTGTGGATTCTTATTCCTAAGATCACATCTGCAACTCCAAGGTCTTTCATATCAAACTTGCTCTCAAGCATTCGTTTCGTTGCATTTATGTCCAAAATGTCTCTACTGATGATCAACATATCATCCATATACAAACACACAATGACTTGGTGATTTGGAGTGTCTTTAATGTAAACACATTTATCGCATTTATTTATCTTGAACCCGTTTGCCAACATGGTTTGGTCAAACTTTGGATGCCATTGCTTAGGTGCTTGTTTTAGTTCATAAAGTGACTTAATAAGTTTACACACCTTATTTTCCTTTCCTAGAACCACAAAACCCTCAGGTTGTTTACCCATCTATTGCAATAGATTGGTCATCTGTTGGTTGAACACAATCCAGATTGATGAACTGTATTGTGTTCTTCCAGCAAATGTCCATCTATTGCAACAGACAGGTAATCTGCTGAAAATATTTTTATAGTCTATTGTGTTTAGTTTCTATTACCTCTTTTTATTGATACACAAGTCAATAAAAATATATTTTTTTATATAATAAATAATAACATTTACATCCCCAACAATGAGTTGAATTTATCAAAGTTCATAACAAACAACAACACAAGTTTTACTATTATAACAATCATGGTGCATTACGATTCGGGCATGTAGTTCTTTTGTGGTCAACATACTTGCATACGGAGCACTTATTTTTTTTTTTATGAAAATGACTCTCTGAATCCACGTCTCCTCTTATATCGCCTTCTTTCTGATTTGATAGTGCTTAGATCAATATATGGAGGAGGTATTAATCTCTTTAAAATCTCTATAGGAACAACTCAAGATTATTCAGGAGGCATCGAATTAATATTCTCACTATGTCATTATATATCTTTCCACAGAATAATACGGGGACAAGCACTCATAAATTTGAGTTCCATATTGTAAATTATACTGGGCTTAGAGAATTACCATAGCATGTGGACAGGCTAATTTGTATAAGTCAAAAACTCTACATGTACAAGATCTTATTTGAAATCGACCATGGAAATATCATTATGACCGGTGATACTGAACTTGTAATCTGCTATTTGATGAGCAAATAACCTATTCCCCAAATTGATGTTCGTTGATATTTGTTTTCCTCAAGAAAATACATCAAAACACCCCTGAACTTGTCCACAAAACTCACCTTAGCACATAAACTTTATAGAATTATTTACAACCCTAAACAACTTTCAAGTGAATTTTTCACCACCCGAATTGCTAACATGGCAAATATTGAAAACCTCAGCGCGTAATGGACAAAAAATTGGAAAAAAAGAAAGTGGAGCACACATTTTAGTTTTCAGCCACTCAACCTTCCCTTATATCATCCTCCTCATACCCCACCACCCTTCTTCCGTTTCTCTATTTTTCTTCACCAATATCATCAATCAGCTTAATCAAAATGCAAATCAAAAATGTTTTCTCATGTGGATTTTTGTAATAAGTTCAACTTCTCACCAAAAAAATCTATAAAAAAATTCAATTTATTCCATTAAAATCAATTTTTTCTTAATAACCAAATTACTTTCAAATTTATTGAATTCTTGTTTTGATAAACAAATTGAAATTACTTATATGAAAAATATTGATACAATTCATATTGAAATTGTAATGAAGAATAAAAAATCACAAAAATAAAACCGAACCAAATAATTTTTTTAAAAAAAATATGACAGTCAAATTTGACAAAATATTTTAACATATTTTCTATCACTAATTCCGTTTACCCTCAAAATGCAATTCTTGACTTTATAATTGTAATTTTTCAAGAATAAAATTTCAAAGATTTGAATATAGAATCAAAAAGGAAAAGGAGAAAGAAATAAAGAAGAAAAAATAAAGGGAGACGGGGGGTGGGAGTGGGAGCGTTGGAGGAAGTGTTTATAGATGTGAAAAAAAGAAGAAGTGGATATGGAAAAGGAAGAAAGATCGGGCTTTGGGTGGGGTGGGTTAGGGGGCTTGAAGATAATGAAAGCGTGGGTGGGTGGATGGAGGCTGAAGAAGAGAGTATATATATATACATACATACATACATATATATATATATATATATATATATATATTGATTTGGGGGATTACTTAAAAAAAATATTTACGTGGTGCTGATGTGGCTCAAACGTGGCGTGTGTGTGCTGCACTCTTCGTAGTGAGAGTGGTATAATATTTTTGGGGTGGCATAAAATTCACTTGAAAGTTATTAAGGGGAGTATATAATTACCTGTGTAGTTTGGGATCTAAAGTAAGTTATGCAAACAAGTTTAGGGGTGAAATGATGTACTTTCTCTTTTATCTCTTCTAGAACAAATCTATTTCTTGTGTTTGCGAACTGTATATGCCTTTCATGAAATAATTTGGCATACTTCTTATTTATTTCATCAAATAGCACCACAATGGGAAATTCTCTTTCAACGCTAAACAATGAATTCACTAATTCAGCTATATTTGACGTCATAATATTATATCTATACAAAAAAATCACTTAGTACGACATCATACAGTATTAGAAACTTGTAACTCAAACAAGACATTAAATTTATAACAATATATCTATTTACCAGAAAAAATGTCTGGCTCCTTCTCTTAAAACCAACACGTTCGAGATGTTATGTTGTCTTGGGTGAAATATCCCTTATTTGATTGAAATGGTCAAAAAACTCAACTATAACATATGTTTTAGCTGCTCTATAAAATAGAGACACGTCCCTTTCGTTATGAAAGTTGCTTTGAATATTTTCTCCAAGATGCATCATACAACAACCAAAATGAGCTGAACTGTAAAAAATTAAATCCATCTTTGGATACTTGGATGCCTATCCAAAATAATACACAACTTATTTGTATCTTCGACACAGCTATGCATTTGTTCAAAAAATATTCATACGAGGCATCACATTCCTTGTCCACTATATAAAAAGCGACACGAAAGAAGTGACTCTCCTCATCCTGTGCCACCGTCGATAGCAAAACTCCTCCATACTTGCTCCTCAAGAAAGTCTCATTGATGGCTATGACTTTTCTCAACTGTTGAAAAATGTAACACCCTATGGTTTTCCCGGTATCACTTCATGATATGCTTAGAGGGGTGCTCATCTAAAAAGTTTTCTAAGTATAAAAAGGGACTTAGTCTCATTTTGAGCCCCAAATCTTTGAAGAATTATTTCACGACATTCCCGACCTTCAATAGTTAATATTTTAGCTAATTTATGATCCGGGAGGTCAATAGGTGTTCCCGGACTAGTTTTGGATTTTTTAAGCCGCATTTAGACCTTGTTTGGTGTTCCAAAACAGTGGACCAACGCGATCTTGGCGCACTGCGTCTCCCATCGCTTTGGTCATTTTTGTACAGGAATTGCCAGGAAAAAGTACTGAGGCTTGACGCGATTAGGGCGCGATACATCGAGTATCACGTCTATGGCATCGACCCACCGTGTCTCCAATCATGTCGATGCCCAGTTGTTTCATTTTTTAAAATCCACGTCCAAGGAGGGGCAATTTAGTTATTTTCCCCCACCCTTTTTCAGCTTTAACACGGGATTTAATCCCCAAATCACCAAAATACATGATAATTTTTCACAAATCACTCAAGAACACTTTCTAGGGTTTCAACCCAAAATCCAAGAGAACTCAAAATTTAACTATCACTTTTCAAAATTTCTACAAAAATCAGAATCCCCAGATCGAGAGCTTCAAGAATCACCCATCAATAGTTCGAATAGCATCCCTAAAGCAAGAGTTCATCCAAAAGTCATAATTTAAGGTACATGGGATTTTCCTAAAACTACATGGGTTGGTTTAAACACTTTGAATATGATTTAAAGTTTAGAATTCATGAACTTACAAAGGGGTTTTGAAATTTATATTTCGACTGTGCATTATGGACTCTTAAATGAAATTATTGTTTTGGTCTTGAGGCCTTTCCCCTAAATTGATTTGTAATCTTACATATGTATGTATGTATGTATGAAATTGAGTTGAATATTTAATTGAGAGCATGACTATTTACGCTCCCTTTCATGTTGCAACACTTCTTGATTTTAGAATGTTATGAGTTGAAGAATGTTATTTAGAAGCATGGTATCAATGTTTTTAACTATTGTTGAATGATTTAAAATTGATTTTTAAATTGATGAAAGAGAGGTTTTGCATGTTGATAAATGTTGAGTATATATATATAATGAAAGAATTGCATGGTTTGCCAAAAAATATGACCACCACATATTTGTTGAAATGATTGAAAAGATTTTTGCATAGTTTGTTAAATGTATTGAAGAATGAATCTTCTTGAATTATTTGAAGTATGGTGGTTTGAACTTTATGTTTTGAAAGAGAAAACTGTGATATGATTTTATGGCTCAGAATCATGACTTGCAAGTCTTGGTATGACGATACCAATACAGAAAATGCCATAGTAATTTAGAACAGAATAGAATGCAGATTTTCAGATTTTGAACGTAGAATGATTCATGTTCAGAAAAGGTTAAAATTGGGCATAAAGAGATGTTAGGCGGTTCCCCGAAGAAGGCATGAGTTTAGATAACTCATTATCCAGAATCGTGTTTTGCCGATACGGGTTATTACATCCCCTAGAGGGATTTTATGCTGGCCTAGTACCCTATGGTATATCAGACTTAAACACTCCAACCCTTGCGGCAAACTCACATTGGGGGCTTCCCCGCCGAGTCAATGGTGGATTCCATATAGCCCGTGGAATATCAGACTTGTAGGGGCGTGCCACCTAACTCAGAAGTAATACAAAGAATAGAATTGCATTGACAAGAATGTTTTATGATTATTAAAGAAGTGCCCATGTGTTTTAAATTATATCATGCATGATATTTCGTGGCCTGCTCTCACCTATGTTATATATATATAAATGCATTATTTTGGATTTCTCCTCGTACCAGTACTTCTGTATTGACCCCCTATATTTCAAGGTCTGAGGCTCAGTCTAGGGGTCCTGATAAGCTGTAGATTCCTTCAGGCAGGAGTGAAGAGTGCAGTTGGTGAGCCTTCTATATTCCAAAAGGCCTATTTTCATTTAAGTCATTTAGTACCTACTATAGTTTTGGTCTACTGATGGCCTTGTCCCAGATTCAGACGAGTTTTGATATCTAATGTAGTAGAGATTTCGTAGACTGAGAAAGATGTTTACATATTGAAAAACTTATTTTGGTATTGTCAAACAGATTTTGGATTTATGACCATGATTTTATTTTGTTATGTATTTTTGCTTTTTCTTTTTTGTGTATGAATGGTGTATGAGATTACAAGTTAGAAGGGCTCTCGGGCCTTCAAGGTTTGGGATGGCCATCACGTCCAGGGCTCTGATTCGGGTCGTGACAATAAACAAGAATCCATAACCAAGCATTGTGTACTTCAACTTTCTATTTTCATCAACAACAAGGCCATTTTTCTTCTAAGATTTGTGGACTCAAGCATGTAACGGTTGGCATCGAGGACTGATCCTCGTGCTCGTGTGTCCCCCTAACCAAGTCCTTGGCAATCCCCATGGCCATATGTATATTTCAATAACTGACTATCACACAATTATGTAAGGAGTTGATTGGTTATATCACTTGTAGAAGGTCATTTGCCATTGGGGAATCTATTTTGGAAATATTTACTGAGGACCTTTTACGTGGTATGACGATTATGGATGCTCCAAATCACATGTGTGGATCGTAACAGTAATGACGAATCTGTCAAAACTTAAGTACTTCACAACCCTCAACCACCATTTGCAGTTCGGATTAGCACGTCTAAAAGAAAAGACTTCGCTCGAATTAATCACCTTTTTTAGTCTGAAATCTTTTCAAGCAAGCAATAAACAAAGAAGTAGATAGTTCTATATTATTCTTGAATATCATTCCCTTGTAAAAACTAGTCTCGTTATCTTGAAGATTACCCGACTGTGTTGGTTGAGAAGAACTGTCCACCGTATTGCTCGCAATAATGGATGTAGATGTTTGATTATCATCTAGAATATTCATGTCCAGATCATTCAATTTATCATCAAACGTGTCTTGTTGTTCTTTTTCTACATTCTCGTTCTCATTCTCTCTCAGTTTTTCAATCACGTACACCCTGACCTAACTGAATCACTCATATAAGCATGCAATCGAACCTGATCGATTATCTTGAAAGGTAGTACCTTCTAATTTTCAAAAAAGTTGTGCATGTAGCTGATGACAAATTTTTTTGATTGATAATTCAGTCTACAATAGCTGATGATTAAGTTCACAAAATTATCATATGAAACATCACTTTGGACTGTTATAGCTATCATCTCTAGCATTTCACCCTTCTTTCAATGCCAAATATATCGATTGCTCTTCTCGATCCATTCACCATGACAATCCACCCTTATTGTTATTGATCCCTCCATTAGTGGTACCTAAATAAAGACATTTGTTAAAATAGTTATTAATGACATGATAATAAAATTAATAGTGATTGTGTAGTATTTTAACATGAACCCCAACAGATGAGTAATCTGTTGCAACGGGTGAATAATATGTTGCAATGGGTGAGTGATCTGTTGCAACAGATGACTCACTTATTAGATTCATGTTACGGTACTATAGAACTTGAAGCCGATTCCAACAGATGAGGCATCTGTTAGAACAGGTGACTCATCCATTGTAATAGATTATCCATCTGTTGAAACAGATGACGCACCTTTTGGGATAGATGTTACAGTACTACAGAACCTTTAAAGCTGATTCCAATATATGAGTGACATATTGCAATAAATTACTAACTTGTTGCAACAGATGAATTATCTGTTACAACAGATGACTCATCTGTTGAAATTAGCTTCAGGTTTTATAGTTCTGTAACATGAATACCAACAGGTGAGTCATCTGTTGCAACAAATATTTCTCTTGTTGCAATAGATAACTTAATTTATTGGAATCATCTTCAGGTTCTATTGCAACAGGTGAGTAATCTATTTTAACAGATGACTCCTATGTTGCAATAGATAACTCATTTATTGCAACAGATAATCCATCTGTTTGATTCATGTTACAGCACTATAGAACCATAAACATGAATCCGGCATATGAGTCTTCTATTGCAACAAATTACTCATCTGTCGTAAGAGATGAGTCATTTGTAGCAACAGATGACTCATATGTTGGATTCATATTTGATTTCTATCCATTATTGAAAAACAGCAGTAGCAGTGTACCCAGATGATAAATTCAGCTAAAAATTATAATTTTACTTACCAAAGTCACCTATGAAGTAATGCCAAAGTGATATACAAAATAAAATTTGATCTAAAAAATTGGTCAACTAGCAGCAGTAGCGGTAACAACAACAACAATGGTCAACAAGAAAAAGATGATGATGATAATGAAGAAGACGATGATAATGAAGCAGAAGATGATGAATAAAGCAGCAGCAATAATGAACTCAAAAATCACAAAGAGGGAGAAAACAACAATAAATTAGAAGAGAGAGAAACGCGTGTTTTTTTCTCCATTTTTAGTTATATTAGGTTTTACATTGGATCAAAGTTTAATTAAAAAACTTGTGGGTTATTCTCAAACTTTCCCTACTTCTTAATCCATAATAAAGTAATTGTCACCTACACTCAATTATTAAAACTTGAGTCACATACACCTTATTTTAAAACTCTTTTATCACTTTTAACAAGATTGTCCAGTTCTTTTTCAGTATATTTATTAATTGGAGAAAAAGGTGAAAAGACAATTTAGTTTATTCGGAGTTCTTTAGTAAAGGGGAAAACGTTCAAATAACTTTTCTAAAGCTTTTCACATTTTTAATATATTGTAGATGTAGACGTAGATCGTAGACGTTGATTAGGGTGAGATAATACAATTATTGTTTAATTTATTGTTTTTTGAGAAGTGTATCAAGTTAATCATGAACAAATATATATGAGTACTATTACTTGACATTTTTCTTATCCAAAATCTTGGTGACAACATTTTATAGAGGCCAAGTTCTCAACCACATTTTCCTCTAAAGCAATTTTATCCACAGACCATATATATACTTGTCATAAAGAGTGAACAAAGTAACATCAAATATCCATTAAAAAAAAAAACGATGGAATTATCTACAACTTCACAGTCTATTTCCTATGCTAATCTCCCAAAACTACTATTCCCTTATAGAGCTAATCTTTGTTCTTCCAATTCCATTAATTTTCTTGGATTTAATTGCATACCAACAAAACTAAAATGTAGTGCTAGGCAATTGAGCCAATTTGGACCTATCCATGCTTCTGTGGTCGAGAGTAATTCATCTAATGGTTCAGTAATATGGTTTCTTGAATTTATAGGTATGTGTTGTTTTTATCTTCATGATTTTTTTAAACATGTAGGAGTTTTTGGATCATCATGTGTTAGTACTTATTTGTAGAATGGGAAAAAATGGGATCAATTTTATGAAATGCAGTATTTAAACCAAAAAGGGACACAAAAAAGGAATATTTTAATATGCACCTAGGGGTGTTTCTTGACGGTCAATGACATGGGTTAAAGTTATGTTTTGACGGTCAATGTGTGAGTGGTTTCGTGCTCTATCTAAGCATTGATGGATAGAGATTTATATCAGTATTGATAAGAGATAGCATTTATCTAGTGAAATAGTTGAGTATGTGACCTGGATACCAATATTATCAAAAGAAAAGAACCCATCATACAAAAATGGTTTTTTTTTTAAACGTGTAGACAGGAGGAGTGCATGCAACTTGTTGGTACTTTGTTCATATGAGTCCAATTCTTTTTAATAGAAAATACAAATTTATATGTAAAAATTAATTAAAATTGCCATAAATAGTAATATGATCCTATAACTTTAAATACATAATGGGTTCACTTAGAGGCGGGGCCAAGATTTGAATTTTTATGGATTCTATATTCTAGAATAGCGACATTAGGTACTAGTAAGTGGATTCTGAATTTAACTTTTGTACATATTTTGTGTAAGGTATGAACTAAATTTATTGAGTTCGGCTAAGTCCTTACGTCAACTTCTAGCTCCGCCCACGGGTTCAATGCTAAGAACATTAAAGGTTAAACTCATAAAACTTAATTTTGGATCCTCATTTGCCTATGGAAGATTACCTTCTGCAAGAAAATAAGGAGAAGATGAAAATGTCCCGTAGCTTCAAGTTAACTTAAGGGACTATTCTCCGGCGCTTTTGTTAATTAATCATTAGATATACTTAATCAAATCAAATAATATGGGGATCAACATCAACGATTAAAATCACCATTTTCCCTTCTAGTTGTTGTTTTACTTTGTCCTTGAATTCATTACTACGAACTGGCTGCAGTATGTTCTGCTAATTGTTGATGTTCTGAAGCAAGGACCCAAAACTTTATGTTATACTTGCTTTCTGCTTTCATAAATAATGCGTTCTAAGCTGCAGATATAGTAAACTCTAGATATGGTTAACAGTAAGCAGGAGTTTTAAGCATTTCTTATGATCATCTCATCCATTTATATTTAGCTTAAACCTTTAACTTTGACTCACTGACAAGTATAGCGTACATCAAATTAAGGTGATGGAGACACAAAGCACATTGGTACTCCAACTCCAAGGCCACGCTCTCTTGAAATACCTTCCGTAAGTATTATGATGTGATGATCTTTTGTAACGATCCAATTTAGGGTTTCACTTATGTTATGTACGTTAACTTCAAGCTTTGTTACATTCTTTAGGGTGCAGTTACTATTGGACGTGTTGCTGATAAGGCAGATGTAGTCATTCCGGTGCCTACAGGTAATACAACCAGTTCTGTGTGAAGAGAATTTAGCCTATTAACATGGACAGTTCAATAACTTTTGCATTATCGGTGTAATTTAACATGTTGTATTTGATTGCCTATGTTATATTTTCAAGTAGTTAGTTCCACCATAGCACTTGTCTTATTTCTCAAGTAGTTAGTTTCACATACAATCGATAGTTACTCGTAATTGTCTTTTAGGTGACCTGATAATATAAAAAATCCATTTGCGCAATTGATGTATAGAAGTTAAAACTCTTTCAGAAATGCTTCACTTTTTTCACCTTTTCAAGGTGAACAATTGCATGCTTGAAATGCTGATTGGCTTCCACCACGATTCAAGATGTTCTGTGGACAATAAAATTCATGATTTCTCCGGAATGTATCAATCTCTTGCGAAAGCAAACTTAATTTCTTGATGTAACCCCCTCTTGCTCAATCAATTCTTAAAACATTGTCAAAATATACGGAAAGGAAAAGCATTTAGTCGAGGTAACAAAATTGCTGTTAACCAAAACATAGTTCATTCCTATGGCTGAAAATCTGTCGATGTGCAAACAGTATCTGCTGTACATGCTCGGCTGCAGAACATGGAGGAGTATCTCGTAGTGACAGATTTAGACAGCACAAATGGCACGTTCATCGGTGATAAGAGGCTCCAACCTGGTGTGGCTGCTGCTGCGTTACCTGGAAGTCTCGTGACATTTGGTACACAACTTTTGTAGTCAATCCTACATTTTACTTTCTGCCTCCTGCTTTCCCTTTTCCTTAAAAAGTAACTAATCTGATTTAACTTACATACACTGCTAATATAAAGAATCCTTATGTTATTAGTGTAATTTAACTTATTATAGCATGTTGCATGTTTTATTTTCCGGGTAACTAGTTCTACTTGTTATAGTTACGGACAGTTACTTG